>NC_133501.1:1648376-1668591 GCF_025370935.1 Choristoneura fumiferana
GCGATGCAGGTGGAATGTGTCGATCCGCCGTTAACATTTACGACAGCATGTGGCGATTTGTGTCATTGTGTTGGTTATTGTAATCAATATCTGCTTCGCTTATTAACCGCACCACATAAAGATAATTGCCAGAGTTCAGGTTAAAACCCAATAAAGAGCATGACAACTAATTCATCTGAATATCAATAGTAATATCGATGGAAATTGCAATAGTAATAACATGATCTCATACCTTAAACTATCTCCTGTGATGTCCGCACTCTTCAGCTATGTACAATTCACTCAGGCGCTAACCTGGTGCTCATATAGGTGATATTTATTCCCCAAATGTCCACCACCTGTAGTAAAAATAGTCACTATGACTTCAACCGCAGTTGAAGCCACATACACATACCATTGATAATAATTGAAGTGTTAATGCTAAGCTTTCAAACCAAGTTGGATAAGCCAACAACCAGTTATATATATCCATACCGACTTTAAATAGGAAGACATATTGCCATGTCTCCTGGTGATGATAAGAAGACATATTGCCATGCTTTCTCGCAATGATGATAGGAAAGACATATTGCCATGCCTCCTGCATAAGAATGAATAGCCAGACATATTGCCATGCCTTATCACAATGATGATAGGAAAGACATATTACCATGTCTCCTCCACTGGGCCGCCATAGCCCGAGCAGATTTGTAAGACCGTAAGACCATAGGAAAACTTAGCTTTAACATCGTTGTACCTCATCATATATTAAGGGAATTTGCTAATGCGTTATTAGAGTAAATCACTTGGCTAATCAGCCACCAAGGTACTTAGCTACTTAGTACTTCAAACTTAGAACTTAGGACTTAGGACTTAGCTTTCAGATCAGCTCAGGAGTCAGGACATCACATCACAACTTATTAGCACTTTATATTTGGTATGAAACATTTGAAAGTAAACTATGCAAAGAATGTAAAACAAATGACAGCTTACCATAGTCAACTATAGAAATAGCGGCAATTTGAATCTTCGGATAATGTTGCTATATACAAAATATTTATGGTTCGCGATCCTTCGCGACACACCCGCCGCCGGCAAGCTAAAGTGTTAATGTAGTCATCAGGTGGCTCGTCCATTCTCTGATCTTTTCCAGAGCTCGAACTGCAGCAACTCGTTTTTGGTTTCTTTCTATAGACTGTTCCATGTTATCATTATCATCTGTCACATCCATGTTTTCATTTGTCTTATCCGTGCTCTCAGTGGTCTCTTTCATAGTTTGCGTCATATCCGTGTTCGCATCTATTACATCCATAACATCAGCCTCTGGCTGTAAGTCTGTAACTTCTTCTCCAATCATCTCTACTGGTGCATCCATATTTTCCTCTATGTTTGAATTACATAGTCTTGAGCTTGTTTCAGGTTCTATATTGTTGCAAGACAGATTCCCAGGTCTTTCAGTTTCGTCAATTTCCAAGGGATACAGATGTCCGATGGATCTATTGAATATAGTATTACCAATCTTCACTTTTGCAACTCTACATTGTCCGTCTGCACCCTTAACTAGTTCAACAATCTGTCCCACTTTCCAGTTTAGTCTGTTTTTAGATTCACCTTTTAATTGTACAATATCGCCTAAACTAGGTCGATCATGAGCCTTGACTCTAGGTTGTTTAGGTGAGTGTCTGTAGCGTTCTCTTAGGCTTAGTAAGTACTGGTTCATAAACATGTCTTTGTACTCGTTCATTATTATTTCTCCACGTTTCCATCCTTCAATAAGTTGTTGTTTAGTAGCTGTAGCTGAAGGTAAGACTTGACTTGTTGACATGTGAATAGCTAAGCATTTTCCAGGTGATAAAAAGTCTGCAGGTTTCACAGTACATATGCCAAGTCCGAACCAACGTAAGTAAGTGGTCTGGTGTTGACGACTGCTTCAACTTCTTTGACAATAGTAGTTGTTTGTATATCAGTCTTCGGCAGACCCTCCCCCGTCGAAAAAGAATAGGTATGTTCAGTGTGAATTCCAGACGGCCACGAGTCTGGGCTTTCAGAAAGAAACTGTGGACCATCAAGCCATTTCCTCCTATCCTCTCTCGAAGTGGTAGACTTTGTTTCGATTTCTTCCACTCTCCTCGCTATAAAGGATGGTAGCAATTTGTCGGACTTACGCCAGGCTATTGCGATTTGACAATCAGTCCACAAAGTTTGACTTTTGATATTGTGTTTAAGAAATCTGACAATGCAGTTTATAAGTCTGCATCTGATTAAAACACCCAACAGTTGAAGATGAGGACTTTGCAGATGGTGTTTTATGGTTGCATTCAATAAGAATGGGCTTGAAATTATGCCGAAAGTTACCCATGTGAATCTTTGATATAAAAGGTTATTTTCAGTAGCCGGTTTATTTGTCTAAGTCATAAAATCTGGTTACATCTCTATCGTTTTTGTAGGTTCTTGACCATTATGTAAATTCTTTGGACAAAGTGCTCTGTTATGGTGTCCATATTTACCACAGTGAGGGCAAGTATTTTTTCTTTTGCATAAATTAGCTCTGTGTCCAAATTCAAAACAATTGTAGCATCGGTTTTGAAGCCTCGATTTCCTTTCAGACATAGTCTTGAATTTTGTACATTTATCATTATAATGAGCCTCATGACAGAATACACAAGTGAAACTTCTGTCTCTTGTTATAAGTTTCATCAGTTGACTCCATCTTAGGCTCATGCTGTCTCTTTCTTACAATAGAACAGTTATTGAATGTAGACGTGCTAGGCCTGAAATTCTTGTAACCCTTATTTCCATTCCGGTTAAATCTGGAGTTATTGAAGAATTTCTTAGAGCTATTGTCCTTTACATGTAACGTTTCAGTTGTGTAATGAATTTCCTTGCTTGTGGATTCAGACGCTCCTTTTGCATCCTCTCTTGCTGAAATAATTATATCAAGGTGCTTCCTCATTTCTTCAATAGTGTCTGCACTCATCTTCATTTTCATTTCATAAATGATGTCTTGAGGAAACTTCTCCATGATTAAAAATCGCAGATGATTATGATCTGTGTTTTCTCCCAGCGAGCGCAGTACTCTGAGATGTCTCTCAATCGCGTCCAAAGTTTTCCTGCAATCTTCTGATTTTTCAGCCCTCTCCAATTTATAGAGCGTGGAGTAATGTGCATCAATTATTTTAACTCCTTTCCCATATCTTTCCTTTAAAGTGGTTACAGCGATCTTGTAATTATCATTTGTAGTCTCTAAACCGTCGATCACCGTCCTTGCTTCACCCTTAAGAGAAGCCTTCAGGTATAAAAGTTTGTCAACATCACGAAGGTTTCGTTGATCTATGTTGGAGCTGAACTGATCCCAAAATTGGAACCATTCCAAAACGTCTCCCTTAAATGAGGGTAAATGTAATTCCGGTAGTTTGCCTCTGAAGCTGTTCAAGTTTGAAGTTGATGGTTGAGGATCCTTCTTGGCTTGTACTTTAGTATTAAGTTCGGCTAATGCTTCTTCTCCTTCTAACTGTATGGAAGTGAGAATAGATACTTCATCGGCATTTGGACAGACAGACTGGTTAAAATATTGATATAATTCAGTATTGAATCTATTTAATATGGATGTCAATTTCGACACTGTAATTCTAGCTTGTTCAAGCTGATTGTTATTCCATGAACTGGATGAGTACAAACTGAGAGCTTTATCGACAAATCTTTAATATTGCTTGCAAATGTGGACAGTCTATTTAAATATATTTCCTCCATAATTCCGAGGAATTGTATTAATCTGTAAGTCAGTCGAACAAAAATATCACAATTTGCTCATGATTAATTTAATACAAGTACACCCTGTATAATTGTTACTCAGTTTTTGTATCAATATTTTTTGATCATAACTACAGTATAATTCCAAAATGTATTTTAAAAGTGAATGTCAAAACCAAAGCATAGTTGATATATAATGATATAATTTAGGTCTACTTATCCACCCTAGCCCTACTGATATGTTGAATTAGGCATTTATATGTATGCACATTTCTGAACACAAACATGATATAAAGAATTGACAGATAAATTCTCAAATGCCAGTCTATAATTATTCAATTACTCAGTCAATAGAAATTACTCAACTTGGCTGGAAGCACTGCTGTGCCCCCGGATGAAGCAATAAATAATTAAGTATTATTTTCCAAACATACAATGACTTTAAATTTTCATGTTCTCAACTTTAAGTAGATTAAGACACATTATTCACCATGCATCATTAATTGCACAAATGTGTAATTATAATTATGTAAAACTATAAATCAAAGTAAAATATTTGTTTATTCTCATTATTCTAGTGTTAGCTTCATTTATTTCAGTTTAACACAAAACACAACACCATTGTAACTAGTAGGTACAGTCAACGTTTGATCACTTATTTATGACATTGACTGTACAACGTAGGTACATAATTATATAAAAATTATAGACTGATATCTGTATATTGTTGAATATCATTCCTGTTCACCTCAAATTTGGAACATATTCACGGTTTCTCTTACTACAATTTTAATAAGTTTCCACATACCTTAGTATAGCGTACTAAGACCTGCCGTAACACTGCTACATGAGCCAATACGCCTTGCTCCTTTAGTTCTAAGACTGCTACCGCTCTTAGTCGTCTTAATTGTTGCTGTTGTCTCCTAAGATATCAATACACATTGTTTTAAAATAGGTTACAACAAATTACCTTTTAGTAGTCTAATGCGAGCTGCCTTCACACGTAAATAAAAGTATGCTAATCTTCAAGTCGATCCGACTACTAGAAGTAGATTGAATTTATTTGCATTTGCAAGAATGACCCATCATACAAACATACCTAAATCGTAAGTAAATAAAGGCTTGTAAAAAGTATGAACTTGTACTTTGTCGCTAGCCGCCCTGTCCATGTCCCGAGTCCCGGCGCAGCCGGTAACAAAAACAAAAACATCTTGGTTGGTATAGGTACCTACTCGGTGTAATTTCACTCGAATACATTGTATTTCGACTGTCGTATTACGTAGGATCAAAATCTTGTCAATACTTGTGAGTTATTAACTTGTCTCGCTACCATTTTATTTAATAAGTAGCAGCAAAGAATTACTTCGCAAAGAAGTATCAAGTACATGAACTTTTATTTAATCTTTCTGGCTATCTAACCGTAAGAATCACATAATCCACATAATATAATGCTCACCTGTTGTTTATGCACACTTTCCAATTAGTTTCCACCATCAACACAATTTAATTTCACCAAACAAAACTCACACACGAAACGTACTAAGTACTTACTTGAAGAAAAATTCGGCCATCTTAGAATTTAGAAGCGTCCCGCGCGCACTCACTTGTTTTGAAACTACGAGTCAACAACATTATTTTATTTAGTGAAACAATCCTCCCGTTTCCCAAAGCTAGCGTAATAATTCTTATGAAATAATAATTTCACTTATTAGCTAATTTAAGGTCTTATTAGTTTCGTTTAGATCGAAAAATAAAATTTTCTTGTTAAAAATTAGGCGGATGTTGATCGCCGCACATCCGGTTTCGTAATGAATTTCTTCAACTAAAATTATGCATTTTATAACTAAATCAGTTCCTTCTATGCCTGATATCATTATACATATAACATAAATGTTTCAAATCACAAGATTTCCACTCTAATTTTTCAAATTTAATGAATTATAAAAAATAGCAACTTTTAGTTCCACCAGCTGATCATAGATGTCGTTATGAGTCACGAAATTACATATTGCATTTGTAAAAGTCAATTTCAGATGCTCTTTACTGAGTTTTTAGTTGTAATTATCACAGCAGAACTGTACTAACTTTGCAGCAGCTTCACCAATTTCCAATACTAGTCAGCAGTTCAATAATTCTTCAATCTCATTAGTCAGTTCCATCATTATCTATCTTTACCATTTATATCATATCCCAGCACCTCCACCAAATTTATGTGGCGCTTTGTGTTATTGTGTTGGTTATTGTAATCAATATCTGCTTCGCTTATTAACCGCACCACATAAAGATAATTGCCAGAGTTCAGGTTAAACCCAATAAAGAGCATGACAACTAATTCATCTGAATATCAATAGTAATATCGATGGAAATTGCAATAGTAATAACATGATCTCATACCTTAAACTATCTCCTGTGATGTCCGCACTCTTCAGCTATGTACAATTCACTCAGGCGCTAACCTGGTGCTCATATAGATGATATTTATTCCCCAAATGTCCACCACCTGTAGTAAAATAGTCACTATGACTTCAACCGCAGTTGAAGCCACATACACATACCATTGATAATAATTGAAGTGTTAATGCTAAGCTTTCAAACCAAGTTGGATAAGCCAACAACCAGTTATATATATCCATACCGACTTTAAATAGGAAGACATATTGCCATGTCTCCTGGTGATGATAAGAAGACATATTGCCATGCTTCTTCCATTGGAATGATGATAGGAAAACATATTGCCATGCCTCCTCCATAGGGATGAATAGCCAGACATATTGCCATGCCTTCTCGCAATGATGATAGGAAAGACATATTGCCATGCCTCCTGCATAAGAATGAATAGCCAGACATATTGCCATGCCTTATCACAATGATGATAGGAAAGACATATTACCATGTCTCCTCCACTGGGCCGCCATAGCCCGAGCAGATTTGTAAGACCGTAAGACCATAGGAAAACTTAGCTTTAACATCGTTGTACCTCATCATATATTAAGAGAATTTGCTAATGCGTTATTAGAGTAAATCACTTGGCTAATCAGCCACCAAGGTACTTAGCTACTTAGTACTTCAAACTTAGAACTTAGGACTTAGACTTAGCTTTCAGATCAGCTCAGGAGTCAGGACATCACATCACAACTTATTAGCACTTTGTATTTGGTATGAAACATTTGAAAGTAAACTATGCAAAGAATGTAAAACAAATGACAGCTTACCATAGTCAACTATAGAAATAGCGGCAATTTGAATCTTCGGATAATGTTGCTATATACAAAATATTTATGGTTCGCGATCCTTCGCGACAAGCAATTCCTAGCAGATAAGTTTATTTTCCGTTCCATGCAATTCTCAACTCATCCATTATACCTAAATTATCTTCTCTTCAAAAAGAAATAGAAACATCTTCACACTGGCGCAATAAGAGTCCTCCTTTTATCATCAACAGTTACTTAAAATTTCTACCTCTGTTCAAGTTCTACCCATCGATACACAACTCTTCCTTTATATAGTGTTAAATTTGAAGTTTTATTACTTAAGCCAACGGTATTTCTTGATTTGGGTCTTATAAAGAATACTTCAAGTGCAAAGTCATTATTCAACCATTTCCTTGATGTCCGTTGGTCTGGATGGCATTATATATACACAGATGCATCCAACCTACATTATCTAGCTGTGTGGGAGTTGGAGTGTATCACCACCAGTTCAATATTGTGCAAAAATTAAACCCCCCCAGAAATCCTCAGTTTTTACAGCTTTTAAGCTTATGGGCTTTTCAAAGCTATTGAATATATCATTTGATGAAATTAGGAAAATCCGTAATTTTTTCAGACTCAAAAAGTAGCTTACAAGCATTACTACATCCTCCATTTAAACAAAAAAATATATATCCCATATTTTTTGATATTAGAGCTCTGTTACACGAGTGCAGTATCAAAGGTCTCGAGATTCAGTTTGTCTGGGTGCCAAGTCATTCTGGGATTTATGGAAATGAGAAAGCTGACAATCTGGCTCTCGAGGCCGTTCATTCCGGGGATCTTTTCCCTATAATAAAATTACACTCATGATCTCCTAGCCCTTCCTAAAAGGTATTTACGGAACTCCTGGGAGTTCTTTTGGTTTTGGAGTTCTCTAGAGACCCGGAAATTATTATTATAATTTACCAACAAAAAATTCCACTGAGACCATGGTTTTATAATTCAAATTAGGCAGAAGAGAAACATCCATATTGACTCGGATGAGACTGGGCCATACGTGCGCCCCTTCTCATCTGTTTAGATTCAACATAATCATAGTGAAGCATGTGAATGTGGAGCCACGGTGGCTGACCTAAATCACATCTTTCTATCCTGTCCATTATATGACAGAACTTCGTTTTGGAATCATTAGTATCCCACAATATACCTCTACCTACAAGCATATTTTCCTTGCTCACCTTTCCCAATATATATAATATAATTGCATCTTTATTTCTAAAAATGATATTAAAGTATAGTATTTACAAATTTATGTAATTTATTTTGCCTTTGTGTTCTACCTACCCTGACCTTCTATATTCCAAATTCCGTCTACCAAACTACCCCTTTCCCGCGTCCAATTTCCCTAACTTGAAAATGGCTAAGGGCAACACTAAGCCCAAGTCAGTAACAAAAAAAAAAAAAAAAAAAAAAAAAAAAGTTCCTTTCTGTTTGTTTTCGTTTGTACCTTTTGGAAGGAATAATATTTTTTATTTGTCAATCTTCAATTTTATCGTGCCATGACTGAACTAAAACCTCTGACTACTCTTAACTGCAAGCAACAAGTAGTACGCGCCGTCCGCTTTAACGTCGACGGCACGTACTGCTTAACTTGCGGCGCGGACAAGAAAATTAAACTTTGGAACCCACAACGACAACTACTGCTTAAAACTTATGGAGGACATGCAAACGAGGTCTTAGACGCCGCCGGTTCCTGCGACAGCAGTCAAATAATATCCTGTAGCGCTGATAAGTCTGTAATTCTTTGGGATGTGACGACAGGACAACCGTTGAGACGATACCGCGGTCACGCAAGTTCTGTTACTCGAGTAAAGTACAACGAGGAGTCGACTATGGCCATATCCGGCTCCGTGGACAACACTGTCGCCTTCTGGGACGTCCTGAGCCGGCGACAAGAGCCAGTGCAAGTGTTAAAAGATGCTAAAGACACTATAACCTCAATTCAAATTACAGACTATGAAGTAGTAACCTGTTCTGTTGATTCTCATGTTAGAAGATACGATTTAAGGGTTGGGAAGATGGTTTCTGACTTTATTGGGCATATTATAACTTTTGGCAGTTTGACTCATGATGGCCAGTGCTATATTTTGAGTTGCGCTGATAGCAGTGTCAAGTTATTTGACAAAGATTCTGGGGAACTCCTTAACACATTTACTGGACATGAGAGTAAGGATTATTTACTAGAAAATGCTGTAAATGCTAAAGACAGTCATATTATCTCTGGGTCAGCTACTGGCGAGGTATTTTTCTGGGACCTGATCAGTAGTAAGGTTACTAGCAAACTAGTTCATAAGTTGAATAAGCCTATAGTTTCATTGAGTCATCATCCGACTGAGGATTATTTGTTAACAGCATGTGAAGATGAAGTAATACTATGGGGTGACATTCTTCTACCTTAAATAAATGAATAAACTATATTTTAAAGATTGTATAATTTTACATTACAAGCTTATGGCCTGAGTCTGCTCCTATGAAAAAAAAATCTTAGATTTCTAGCTACAGCTGCAGTGTGTCAGTCACACTACTCTTTTACCTACAGCTACACCTACACGAAAAGAAAACAATTCTATTACCTACAGCTAAATTAAATGATGTTATATCTATCATTACACACCTCTGTACCGAGCGCTCTGGAAACAAGACCAATAACTAAATAAAGCAAAAATAGTTTTAAATGAGTAGGGGAGAGCAGGTAGGCTTCGTACAGAGGGAGCATTCGTACAGTAGTCATATCTCCACTACCAAACACATTGACGCGATTGTATTTTTGTGCGTGACTCCCACTCACACGCATAGGCTAACCGCGGAGCGGGGCGGCACTGCGGCGGCCAGCTTCGTCAGGGCAGATCGAAACGTGTTTTCGCTCCACGTAAGTAATTTTTGGATTCAGTTTTGAATGCGTTTATCTCTAATAACTTTTTCTCGAATCGTTTTCGTTATTATCCATGGGTTATGTGTTAATGCTCTAGTTTTTCGTGTTAAAATTATTTTGACATAATCTTAACGGGTATTTTTATTTTGATTTAATTTCTTGCTTTTTTGTGTTGGGGTGCCTTCGTGCATTGATGAGTGGGGTAGATTCGTACTGTACGAATGTACCCCGAGTTAGTATTTATGTTTTTTTTTAATTGTTTCAGAGTTGCCTCGAATATACGTAAATAAAAAACTGGCAACGTGCGAGTCGGACTCGCGCACAAAGGTTCCGTACCATTATCTATACAACATTAGACGTTAGCAAAAAACGGCAAAAAATCAAGTGTTTTGTATGGGAGCCCCCCTTATCTAAATATTTATTTTATTTTAATTTTTTTTTTCTTAAAGGGATTATAAAACTAAAAAATCTGTGAATATTTCAAGCGTCTACCTGTTGCCGTTATTAATATCAAGCAAAAAAACTGTAAAACAATTACGTTTGTTGCATGGGAGCACCCCTTAGTATTTATTTTATTCTGTTTTTAGTATTTATTGTTATAGTGGCCACAGTTTTGCTTAGTTTGGGACTAGGTCAATTGGTGTCAAGTGTCCTACGATATTTATTTATTTATAATCTGTGAAAATTTTAAGTGTCCAACTATTACGACTCAAAGAGACAGAGCCCTGTGACAAACGGACGGACAGACAGACAGACAGACTGCGGAGTCTTAGTAATAGGGTTACGTTGGTACCCTTTGGGTACGGAACCTTAAAAAGGGAACTCGAACAGGGCAGGTAGACGAAGAAACAATGAAATCTGCTAAACAGGAGATCTTAGACAAAACCTTGTCTATTAGAAAAGCTGGTCAAAAATTATGGTATCAATCGACAACACTTAAACTCGCTTAACAAAGTTCCACAAGAAAGCAGTTGCTGAATACGATGGTACATAGGTACAATCCCAAAGCGTGTGTTTAGCTCGAAATTTGCATCGAATCAAGTTTATCGACTAATGAAGAGGATGCTTTGAACAACTACATCACGGGGTGGACTTTGGACTAAGCAATTAATAAAAAAACTGTTATTTTGATTAAGACTGAATTATAATATGATTATGTGTTATTTTCGACCTCATTAAATATTTGTAGTTTGTATAAATTGCTTTTTTGTGACTCTGTACGGAGGCTCCCCACTATGTACGAATGTGCCTTCCACCGTGTACGAAGCTACCCGAGCGTGAGGTGCTTTCGTACGTTTCTCATTTTTTGGGGAACAGTCACAACTTTGAAATGTTGCTATTTGGCAACTCTAACGAATACTACTATGGTAACTAGATATATAGGCAATGTGGTAGTGTTTCAATTATTTTGAAATTAGGTACTGGTTAATTTTTACAAGGCCTAGAGTAAAAAGTGTACGAATCCTACCTGCTCTCCCCTAAGTACTTGCAATTCCCAGCGACTTTATTTTCAAAAATTACAATTTTCACGGGAACCGTTACGCATTCCCATAAGGCCATAACTAATTACTAATTCAGTTTCCCCATTTGGCTAAATGCGCCTAAACTGTCGTTTAGATCCATGAACAAAATCCAGCACTAAAAAGCGCTAATATTGACTTCTTGATCGCACCGTTGTCTGCTTTGCACTTGGCGAAGTTTGGCTTGGCGGTGTGAGTTACAATGTGGTACACGCTTATGCCCGGAAAAAATAGGCGCAGCCACATGCAAGTCGCTCGACCATAGACGCTCAACGCTTGTTTACAGCGTCAAATCTGGTCACATGACACAGCGATAAAGCTGAAAATATTAAGCTTTATCGCTGAAAAAAAAAACCTCTTCAACACACTGTATAGCAAACAATGTTACAATGTCAAGTAAAAGTAAAATATATGATCAGCTGGGCTACTACGAAACTCGAAGTTCGTGTCGTGCGGTCCCTCTGGCACTTAAACTATTTAATACGAGAGCGAGAGGGATCGCACGACACGAACTTCGAGTTTCGTAGTAGCCCTGCTGATATCGTTAATAACTAGACAAATCACGACCTTGACATAATTTAGAAAATAATTAATAAAATGGTTAAGAGACAAATGTTTTCACAGTGTAAAGGATTTTTTAGAACATAACAATAATAAGTAGGAAATAAATTGGCATTGTTTTCCTTGATTACGTGATATTTTTTTATGACATGAAAATAATATATATTCATTTCCTATCAATTTCGGCAAAAACACATTTTTTTTCATTCACTCCAATTTCTTTTACTTATTTCTAAATGAGATTAAGAAATCAATTCAGCTTCCAAGATCAAGATCATTTCTGCAAGCAGACATCTTGTCGCTGCTGCTTGAAGCGGCGACTCTTTGAGTATTTGGCGACTTGACGCTACTTTTCTGAGTCGTGGGAAGTTCAAAATCACATACAAAGTGAGGTCACGTGACCAGATTTATCGCTGCAAACGAGCGACGGGCGACTGCATGTGGCCGCACCTTACGCTTACAGCTGCTGCCCCCCAGCGACAATAATTAAAACTAATTTTCGCGCTGATTGAAGGGAAAACAATCACAATATCGGTGTAAATTTCCACTTAGTTCATGAAATTAAATAGGTTTTAGTATGGGGAAGAATGGCGAGTCTAATTCTAACAAATGCTGTTCCGTACCGCAGTGCAAGTCACGGTATACAAATGAAATTTCACTGTTTTTCTTCCCCAAAGATGAAGCTATGAGGAAGCGATGGACCGACGCCACCAAAATTGAGAAACGCGTAACTCAAGACATGCAAGTGTGTAGTCGTCATTTCGTTAAAAATGATTACATTTTGTCTGGTAAGTGAAAGGAATATTTATTTAATATTACTTAGTTTTTGTTTCATACAATATAACCCCAACTTCTATTATGTATGTGGCACAATTCTAGCGCCGACGTCAAATCGTCATCAATCTGCATATTTGAAGAAGTATCCTAAAACGATATTCGATTTACTGTCCACAAATTTAAGCCGTACTTTAATATAGTTCACTTAGTTAGTTGGGGGTTGTTAGATGATAGAATTATGATCTGTACTAGCTTTTGCCCGCGGCTTCGCCCACGTGAAATTCGGTTCGCGCGCGCTGTTCCCTCGCTTTTACTGAGCTAAAAAGTAGCTTATGTCACTCTCTGGCCTATAAACTATCTCTATGTCAAAAATCACGTTGAACCATCGCTTCATTTCAACATGAAAGACAGACAAACATACAAACACACACACTTTCGCATTTATAATATTACTATGGATTGTATTTAAAGTTTTTTTTTGTAGATACATTACAGATCCTAATTCTGTGATTCTACCTCATTACAACTTGTTTAAATAAATATCAAACATGGTTTGCTGTTCAAGGCTTAGGCAACTTAGAATTCCTCATTAAGAAAATTTAATCCATTATAAACTAAACAATAAAGAAGAGAATAACAATAACACATCTTGTATAGTCACCTGCATTTATCTGCTACAGAGGAGTGTAAATCTTGCACTACCAGCTCTAAAAATAAAGTCCATGCTTCGTTGTGACAGATATTGGTGCAAGTGACTGTACTTCATCATCCCAGCCTATATACGTCCCACTGCTGGGCACAGGCCTCCTCTCAGAACAAGAGGGCTTGGGCCATAGTTCCCACGCGGGCCCAGTGCGGATTGGGAACTTCACACACACCATTGAATTGCTTCGCAGATTTGTGCAGGTTTCCTCACGATGTTTTCCTTCACCGCAAAGCTCGTGGTAAATTTCAAATGTAATTCCGCACATGAATTTCGAAAAACTCAGAGGTGCGAGCCGGGGTTTGAACCCACGACCCTCTGCTTGAGAGGCGATAGGTCAAACCACTAGGCCACCACGGCTTTACTTGATTAGACAATATTGTTGAGTTTGGTTATCTTTTAAGTTGCTACACTCTTTACAGAATGGTTGTTGTGTGATGATCAGTACCTAGCGTACCTCCATGACAACTTTCTTGGAATAAAAGGTAGAAAATTAGGCTAGTGGTCTAAAACTCTGTCAAGTAACTAATTTAAAGTTCAACACTCCTCATGTCAGCCACATGGGTGAGAAAATAAATAAATAAATAAACCTTTTAAATGAAAATTGCTAAAAGTGGCTCCGAAGCGGTAACGCTTCGTGTGCTCTGCAGGCATGATGTTTGTTTGTTTGTGTGTTTAAATGAAAATCCCAGGGATTATAAGCTATATCCATACAAAGCTTACTCACCAAAGTCTCGCGAAATAGCACTATCTGTTCCGATCACTGAATATTAATTACTGTCAGCATACCCAGGTGTGGCAAAGGTCCGGAGGTTGAAGAAGACGGCGGTGCCAACCCAGAACCTGCCCTGGCAGTTCCCTAACAAGCGGGTTAGCCCGACTCTGGTCAAAGCCAGGATGGAGAGGCTCAAGAACCGGACACAGCAGAAGTAATTATGTCCTCATTTTAATTAACAAACTAGCTACGCGCCCCGCGCCCTGGCTACGCGCGGGTATAGTTTATGGGAAATTGAGCTGAAAAATGTATGTAAAAAAATGCCTTTGACTAGTTTTTTTTTATGTGGCCATGCACACCCACTGGTGTGGGTCGCTATTAATGAATATAAATAAAGCCTTTTTAGAGTACCTCCCATAGACGTAAAGTAGGGGTGATTTTTTTTCTCGACTAACCCTATATTGTGGGGTATCGTTGGATAGGTCTTTTAAAACCATTGGGGGGCTGCTAAGACAATTTTTCTATTCAGTGATCTGTTTGCGAAATATCCAACTTTAAAGTGCAAATTTTCATTGAAATCGAGCGTCCCCCCTCTAAAATCTAAACTATTGGGTGGAAAATTTTGAAAAAATTCAGAATGGTAGTAAATATATCAAATTTACAAGGAAAATTATAGCGACTAAGATTGCTTGAGAATTATTAGTAGTTTAAGAGTAAATAGCAGCCTAAGGTATAAAATATACCTGAACTTGGAAGATTCAGTACACAATACGAAATCCTTAGAAAAATATTTTTTGATTTTTTCGTAATGGCTACGGAACCCTATCCTGGGCGTGTACGACACGCTCTTGGCCGGTTTTTATTTAATATGTTGACAATAAACTGCTGAAAATTAAAATAAATGTGGTGGTAACTAATTGGATTTTTTTCCCATCTCATACCCACTAAAGAAATTGGTGGCTTGGTGGTAACTACTGGGAAAAAAAATCCCAGTTGTTACCACCAATTAGTTTAGTGGTAACAGATGGGATTTTTTTATTTCCATTAGTTACCACTGATATCAAATTGGTGGTAACAGGTGGGAATAACCCACTTGTTTTTGAATTATCCAAAAACTTATTTACAAGTATATTCTATTATTGCACTGAGCCATCAATCAAACAAAAAAGACACAAATAATAAAAAACGAAGTTTATATTAAATACATATTTATTTAACATCCATCACCCAAGTACAAACACATTCAAAGTCAAAGGTTTATTTGTTCAAAAAGTAGGTTACATATTCATATTCCTAATGTTTATCCCTAATTGCATCCAGTGCTCATTAATTGTATTGCATAATTAAAGCACAAAATCAGCTCTTCCATAAAACTCAACCTTTTTTATAAGAAGTAAAGTATAATTATGTCTGAGAAGAAAAAAACAGTATTGTAGAAAAATTAACAGTATCTTATTTTTAAAATATTATACAGATATATTTTTAGTGCTTCTCCCACAACTTATCAATTTAGTATCATTTTTGAAAGTAGACCTCGTTACAACAAGACTGAAGTCAAAATAAATAAGAAGCTAAATTTACATTGGCAAGTTTGTTCTGAAATACCACTATTATTGACCCTAGAGACAAATACAATACAGGACTAATGAAGAAACTGTTAAACCAAATACATCATAGGTAGTAATACAAATGTGATAGGAATCCTAGCTACTTGACGTTTCCAATTAGACAAACATGAAAGAAATCTGAAAGATCCTCTAATTCCAGAACAACTGTCACTCCGCCTAAAATGGAAACTGTTAAAACAAAAGATCCTAATGATACTGATGAATCAATGGAGAATGGTGAAGAGACAAAAGGTGATGATTCAATAGAGGCTGGTAAACTCAAAACAGAGGATGAGCTGGATCGTAAACCAAATAAAGATGGTGAATCTAAAGAAAAAGTTGAGAATGAAGATGATAAAGACACTGTCAAGGTAGGTTTTTAGCAGCATACAAATACATAAAATATGTATTAATCGTTACGTCCGTCGTCCTTGTAAAAAGCATCAAAACACATGCAATGAAAATAAAAAAAAAATGATTTTAATTTTTAACACAATTTAGGTGGCCTATTGCCACATATTTGTAACGTGTATGTTGTTTTTATTTTTGTCTTGTTATGTTCATTGTATTTTTTTTTAATGTGGCAATAAATGTCTTTTATTTATTTAGGTTCGTATCGTATCGAACTTTTTTTCTTAAATTGTTGGCTGTACGTCAAAAGCCATTGCTTTGTAGTGTTATCTGTCAAACAAAAAAAAAGAGCTGTCAACCAGCGTTACTTATGGTTACTTACTTGTGTTGGCATGGCTTTTCGTTCGGCATAATTTAATATTTTTAGATCAAAACGGTTATTAATTGTTTTCAAATAAATGATTTTAAGTGAAATGTGTTGTTTAAGATGGCTTCTCGCGCTCCCACGCGGCTCCGAGAGCGCAAGAGCGTGCTGAAATGTGAATTATGCGGTAGAAAGTGTCTCACTCCCCAAGCTTTACGAACACATCAACAAACTGCCCATAAAAGCGTCAAAAACGACGAAATATACCCGAAAAAGGATATTAAAGTCATGAATAAGCCCAGGGAACCTCTTAAACGTGCAACTATCCCTCAAGTAGCGGTAAAACAGCCAGATAAGTTGTGTTCGCCGAAACCTCCCGCCAAGGTAAATAAATCGTTGAACGAAGGTGATTTAGTCGCGAAAGTACTTCAGGAATTCGATAGCGATGGCGCGAACTCGGGGACGGATTATTCCACAGATGGGAGCTCGGATAAAGAGATTTTGAAGCCTGAGAAGAAGAACACTAGAAAGACAGAGTTTGAGTGCCCAAAATGTAAACGGAGGTTTGCTGTTTACTTCTCAGCGTTTCGGCACATACAGAAACACCATTCTGGGTTACCAAAAGGTGATCGAATGTGAGTATTTATTGTTTATTGACTAACCTACTCTATTCTGTTCACACCCTCTTGCATAATTGAGTCATTATCAAATTTTGTGCAGTTAAACTTGTCCTAACCTAAAAAAAACTGTTTCCATTTACACTATACACTATAGGTACATTTTCTGCAGTTATTTGTGTGAAATGATGATTGATTTGCAGTTGGCTATATACCAGATGCAGTCTAAAGGGGGGGTCACATGGGACATAACCCCCCCTTCCCCAAATCGTACACGTCACATTGAAAAATCTCCTTAAAATTAAAGTATATACCACAGTTAATTATTAAATCAATCAAAGAATAATTATTGATTATTGGAAAAAAGATGCTTAATATTTGATGTAATTTTTGTATAATGCATGGTGACAGAGTGGTGCTCTGTACAGAACTGTGAGGAAAGAAAAACTGACTACCTTTCTATCTTGCAGAAATTTTTGACAATCCACCCCTATCTTCATGTCACACTTGAGCCTCATGCCTCAAGAAATGTCTGCCAAATTTTAAGTCTACCTCCAGTTGTCTAGGCTGTATCTGTCTTGTAGATGTATATTTTTTTATTAAAGTATTTATTTACTGAGACAAACTATATGTAAGGATTTTTTTTTAAATAATAATAAAAGCCCTTGTATCCTGAATGTTTAAATGTTCTATACTATATTATGTCTCTGAATTCAGCGTGCCTCGTGGCATAGACCTCCTCCAGCTGTTTCCACTGAGCTCAATCCTCTGCTACTCTGGTCCCGAAGGATATTTGTTTGCTCCATTTGTCCCTTCCGCTGCATATGTGTCCGCATATGTCCTGTCCAACCCCATTTCAAATGATCTACATTTTTTAAATATGTTATGTTAAGTGTAAAATTAATTTTGTCAAGATATTTTGATGGAATTCACTTAAGATTACTGGAACTCACCTTTTTATTAACCCCCGATGCAAAAAGAGGGGTGTTATTAGTTTGACCGCTATGTGTGTCTGTCTGTCTGTGGCACCGTAGCTCTTAAACAGGTGAACCAATTTGAATGTGGTTTTTTTTTATTTGAAAGCAGGGTTTCTAGTGATGGTTCTTAGACATGTTTGATCAAAATCGGTTCAGCCTTTTTTGAGATATTGAAATTTAAAGTGACAATATTGGGGGTCTTCCAACTCTTTGTTGGTTAGGTTATAATCAAAGCACTTAACTTTTCAAACACTTATACATATTATATTTTTCAGTCCACCGAACCACCCGATATCCATCAAACCGGTCCGCATAGAGATCTGCACAATCTGCAACACCATGCAGTCCAGCGACAGCCACGTGTGCCTCGGCCCCACCAAGCTGGCCAACGGACTGGTCTGCTCTGGCTGCTGTCAGGAGTTCAAGACCCTCACTTTGTTTGATATGCACAAGTCGGGATGCACAGCGAGGGGGTTGAGAGCATGTTCTTTCCCAGTCTAGATGGTAAGTTTTACGGCTGCATGCTTATCCAGAAGTATGTTTGGAATAATGGCCAATTACCACTTCTTAGATATATGTCCCTTGTGTAGGGAAGTGAGCAAACACCTATGAGGCTGACGTGATCACCTGGAGTGTTCAAAGCCTCAACAAAAAAAAGAATAAGTATTATTATAAAGAGAGAGAACAAATCTTGGTCTTCAATTTCATGTTTATATATGACTGTTTGTTTCTCAATAAATAAATTAAAAAAAAAAAAAAAAGGGTTAGGCTTTTCCGCTAAATGTGCGCTCCCAGAAGATACACTTCCAATTGGGGCCCTTTTTCGAAAGGTGCACTATAACAAAAAGTGCACTTTTCCAAAGCGCACAGCACACATTTGGTATGAGCATATGTATGTATTATTCACGCCGACAATTAAAATGGTAAAAAAGTATAAAAAAAATTTTTTGGGTACCATCAGCCAAATATGTGGTCTACCACCCTAAAGTTGATAATCGTTTGCATGTCATAAAACAATAATGCCAATAGACGTGTCTGTCAACTTGAAAGTTCGACTAGCGACATATTTATTTGATTGGAACTTGTTTAAAAATTGATAGAACACTTATTTGGCTGATGGTACCTGTCTTACACAAAGTGAGGTAATTTTTTTTTCGCTCCAGTCCTGCTGTGCGGGGTGTCGTTGAATAGGTCTTGTAAAAATGGTAGGGTCTTCAAATACTATTTTTACGATAAAACGAAACAATTTCGTAAATAATCCCTCAGAAAGTTCCAACATATGAGTGCCCCCTTCTAACTTTTGAACTTATTGTGAAGGTTGGGCAACTACGGAACCTTTCACTGAGCAAGGCTCGACATGCGATTGCCCGGTTGGTTATATTAAATTTAAATCATAATTTTGAGAAAGTGCACCTTCTGAGAATGTGCTCTATCTGAGAAAATGCACTTCTTGAAAAGTGCACCCACAGAATTAATACACTATTTGAGAAAGTGTACCTATTGGGAAGTGCACTATTAGAGACAGTGTATGTTCCGAGAAAGTGAGCTTTTCAGGCTTAACCCAGCAAAAGATCGACAAATATGCTTTTTTGTCGCGGGGAAATGCAAAGTTAAATCAGTCCTTTATTTCTTTGCAAGAATGCAGTGTTACAAAACAAGATCTTTATTTTAAGTATTTCTGGCCCATTCTTCCATAAGAAGACAAGTTCCAAGTTGGAGACTGTTAAAACAACAGTAGATGTCTGTCAGAGAATGGGGGCAGGTGGTAGTCAAGGATGGCTTCTTCATCTAACATTGTAATGGGCGATATTCGGAGATCGAGCATGACGACAAAGTTAATCAAATCAACACTTTTAATCAGCAAAACACTATCAGTAGGTACAAGGTAACGTGGACAGTTACGAAGTCGGTCTATGCGTCCAGTCTCTAGGCAGCCAGCAAGAGAATGTCCGCATCTGGCCCACCCGCTCCGTCTTAGCGCGCTACGGCAGGTCAATCGGTCCGGTGTGACGTCATGGAGGGATCGACCAATCATAATCCACCGCGTTCTGCGCTACCGTTGAATATCTGTAGTCATGACCGTCATGTCTCCGACAATGTGTATTTATCCGTTGTTCCAGAATTGAAAACTGGAAGCTCCGGATGGAGCGTCAGACCAAGGTCCAGTACAG
>NC_133501.1:1669591-1719352 GCF_025370935.1 Choristoneura fumiferana
CGTGAGCCGAACGGAGCTTTGAAAGTTGTAGCCGTGCAGAGCGGAGAAAGCTGTAGCCGTAGAGCTTGTAAGCCGTACGAAGGTTTGTAAGCGTACAAAGGTGTGGAAAGTTGAAGCCGTACGGAGGTGCCCTGTAAATTAGGTGGTGTCAGTTGTGGTCCAGTGCTAAGATTGTTTGCCAGTCACTCCTCTGCAGCGATGCCCAACTCTTAGGGTGTGCTGATTGCAGTGAGTGGCAAGGACAATCATACGGAGTTACAGGCAGGCAAAGGAAAGTGATTCTAGTTTTATATAATTATTTTAAAAAAACAAAAGTAAAAATAATAGCCTAAGTGACCGTTAAAATTTGAAATACAACAGTTCACTAAATAACGGTTAGAGGATTACACTTGAAATAAACGTCACTTAGCTGAGTTTGATTTTATTTTAAACACCGGTAAGCATCCGTTGCATAAGTAATAAGCATTAACATAGGTTCTGAGTTTATAAAACGGATGAGAGAAATTAACAAGTGTTAAATATTAAGTATAAAGAATGTTTGAAATAAAAAGATTCCTGGCCAGGGGAAGCCTTCAGTTCAATTACACAAAGTTAAATTATAAAGAAATAATTCTAATAAAATAACACAGAAAACAACAAGAGTAAATATCGGAGAACTTACCAAGTCTGGGCGTATGGAGCTTTCGAGAGAGCTGTTTAGTGTAGTGTAAGCTGTTGAATGTGTGTTTTACAGCTGTGCTTCAGCTTTTAAGGGCGAGAATATTACAGTTAGAATTCCCCGGTCACAGCTGATCGACAGCACCCCCCTTGGCCGACAAAAAACGGTCAAGGGTGAGTTGGTTATAGATATATTTAGTCGTACAACTCGTGTATAAATGAGTGTAATAAAATGCCTACTTTTATAAAATAAATAAGTAAATATAATAAATATTAAATACATATTATTACGTAAGTAAATAAAGTCAAGAGAAAACTACGGTGGCGACCTCTAGAATTCGTCCGTCATTCTGCTCAGAGATCCCTTATTGAGGAAAGCGCCATCTAGCTTGAGCTGAGCTAACTAAAGATGTCAGCGATCGCCTATTGCATCGTGACAAGATAGGCAAGGACTTTGCGCGCCTCAAGTCAATCGGTAGGGAGTTCCACAAGCGAGTGGCCTGGACAGTGTAAGGATTATTCTTACACTGTCTTTGTTTCTGTGTTTTTCACTGCGTTGTTGACTTATGTTTACAGGTAGAATTTAGACTTTACTTTCACATTATAAATAAATTAGGATTAGATCTGACCCAAACACTTGTTCCTAAATAATAAATCAAACAAAAGGCCATATCTTCTAAAATAGTCCCTCAAGGAGATTTGACAGCTTCTTCCAGGCTCCGCGAATTTAGATACGCTAACCACAAAATAAATCATAGTTTTATATTGTTTACCTATTAATTAAAAAAACGAATAATACATTTTTTAATGACTTCAATTGATTTTGTACCATATTGTAGCAAGGGCGAATATTTGTGTACATTTATGTGGTCGCTATCAGAGATGTTATGGATATAATATTTCAAAGGAAGTGTAAAAGTAAAATACAAATAGATATAGGTATAAATAACTTGACAGCAATAGAAGTAATAAACAATACTTAGATTCAGAAGACGCGCGCGGCTGTTCTGTCTGCTCGGCTGGGCAAAAACAAAAACCTGTCACAACATGTGGCATTTAGACTCCGCCCTATCCGAAACTATCCCAAATTTTTATATCAGATTTGGTTATGGTTATAAACTACCCATGTTTTTTATTTTGGATATCTGATAGTTTCGGTTTCGGATAATTTTAATAAATAACAAATCTTACTTATGTTTCAGGTACATTATTATCCCAACCACTATGGCCACCCCTATGAGCCCTACAGTCTCGGCAGTGCTTTCAAGAAATACTCCATCGCTTCTCTCATGAACATCACAGCGAGCCAGCTCCCCGACTCTGAAGGCGAGGACTCTGCTGAGCCAGACCTCTACCTCCAGTTCAATAAAGTCGTCAATCTCCTGATCACCGAAGCCGCAAGGATCAACATCTCTGGTCTAAAAAAATTGATGAGAAAAGCTCTAGAGATGATGACGATTGTCAACAGCTATGTAGAAGATGAAGATGATGTTGTATCCACTAAGTTAAGCATCAGCCCTGTCCCTGATAAAATCCATGAAGAAGTGAAGAATGCTCTGAAGAATTTTAAGGCCGGATCGAAGAGGAAAAGTGATGATGTAGAAATACCAGCCAAGAAAAAGAAGCTCCTGCGAAGTACTGAGAATACTTTAAAAGTGCAGGGTAAAATTAAAAGTCATACAGATAACAATAGGGAAGAAGTTGAGAATTTGGATAGTAAAGCAACTAAAGGATATGTGACGCCTAATAAAGAGAAATTGAAAAATAATCAGCAATCACCATCATTCATTGATACATATCAGCAGTTTGTTGGGAAAATTGTGAAGCCAGTGGAAAAGAAAAAACCTGAGAAGAAGAAGCAAATAGTAAAAACTAAGATGGGACAGTTCAAACCGAGCCCAACGAAGAAATTAAGCATGTCACCTAAAGTAGAATCCCCGTCGAGGACCAGTATTGGGAGTGTGAAAGAAATAAAATATGAAGTGAAAGAACAGGAGAACGATTGTAATATATTGATTTTAAAGATTTAATTTTATAATCTGAAAAGGAAGTAGGCGAGATGTACTGCATTATGTTGGGACTGCATGCATTGTTACTAACCATTGTCTAAGTTGTCTTTGGTTGGAAAATGAAATATGACACAACAACAAGTATATATTTCGGCCCAAATGCATAATAAAGTACAAGCTACAGATGTAGTGACCGATGTTTTGCCATCGTATTTTGTCGGTAAAGGTCGTATTTATCTTGCTCTCTCAACTAGCTTACTGAAGTTTACTGGAACTAATGGAGAAATCAAGATAACAAAAATATCGGACAAAATACGATGGATAAACATTATTCACTAGATCTCTAATAATATTAGTGAATGTCATTAGGGAATATTAGGCAAAGCTCTGCGCAGGGGGCGACACTAGCACAAACCGTAAACAAACCGGCATGACAACGTCAGTTCTCTCTAATTTGTGGCCATGATGGATCATGAAATTTATTAGAAGCAAAAAAACATGGATAGAGCAATTAAAAAAAATATTGAAATAATAATATGATATTATGGCATCCTACGGACATTTAAAAGTCAAAGTCAGTCAAAATATCTTTATTCAATTTTGGCTATAACAAGCACTTATGAATGTCAAAAAAAAATCTATCACTGGTCGGGAAAACCTCTGTTGAGAAGAATCCGGCAAGAAACTCAACGAGTTATATATTTTTTTAAACAGATTTACAATATTATTAAACAATATGTATACATTTTTTTTTTATTTGACTGGATGGCAAACGAGCAAGTGGGTCTCCTGGTGGGAAGAGATCACCACCGCCCATAAACATCTGCAACACCAAAGGTATTGCAGATGCGTTGCCAACCTATAGGCCTAAGATGGGATACCTCAAGTGCCAGTAATTTCACCGGCTGTCTTACTCTCCACGCCGAAACACAACAGTGCAAGCACATCACAAGTATTTAACACAACTTTATATTTAAGATATTCAAAAAACTGTTTACTATTTGTGCTAGTGGTGCATTCTGACGGCAGAACATTGCAGTAACATTCCTTATACGAAATCGCTAATAATATTAACTTGTACACTTGAACTAGTTGCAGTTAAAATGCATTCTGCAAAGGCTCTTAGCGGTTCGCTTCTACTGAATTTTGAGTCGCATACAGTACAGTTTTACTGGTTTCTCCCCGCTATGAATTCTCATTTTTTTTAATTTATTTATGGACCTAAATGGGCTAGTGTCTACGAATAAAGAAGTCAGGAAGCGTAACTCGGAACAAATTCCACAGAAAAAGTGGCCGTACAAATCATTTCAAATTCGTCGATTAAATACGAATCATTTTCGAGGTTGCAAATAGACGTGCTTGTTGATTGGTTAAAATTCAGAAACAAAGCATAGATTGCTTTGCGCGTGTGATGCAATGTCAGATGCACGACAAATGATGTGCAGGACACGGTTTAAAAACCGTGTTCGCAATGCTATTTTTCTAACGCAGTTACAATTCCTGATTTTTATTTATAGGCTAGTGTCGTAAAATATTATAAATACCACCTGTTTCACCATCTATTGATTAAATTTATTTGACGGATAAATGTGATGCCGTCTCTGTTTGTTTTGTTCAAATAGACGGAGACGGCATCACATTTATCCGTCAAATAAAATTAATCAATGGGCGGTGAAACAGCCCCTTAGTCTGTCAGTTAGATTATCAGAAAATATTGGACACGTTATTCTTTTTAACCCCCGACGCAAAAAGAGGGGTGTTATAAGTTTGACCGCTATGTGTGTCTGTCTGTGGCACCGTAGCTCTTAAACGGGTGGACCGATTCGAATGCGTTTTTTTATTTGAAATCAGGGTTTCTAGCGATGGTTCTTTGATGTTTTATCAAAATCGGTTCAGTCGGGGGTTTTCCAACTTTTTTTGGTTAGGTTATGTCAATTGAAACAAAAAATTATAAAGATATAGTCGTTACCCGCGACTCCGTCCGCGTAGAATATGTTTAGCGCTATCCCGCGGGAACTAAGCAATTTTCCGGGATAAAAACTACCCTATGTCCTTCTCCGGGACTCAATCTATCTGTATACCGAATCTCATTTAAATCGTTTAGACGTGATCAAGTAACAAACAAACAGACTTACAAAAATTTTTTTATTTTTTTATTTATTCGACTGGATGGCAAACGAGCAAGTGGGTCTCTGATGGTAAGAGATGCACATCTGCACACCAGGGTATTGCAGATGCGTTGCCAACCTAGAGGCCTAAGATGGGACACCTCAAGTGCCAGTAATTTCACCGGCTGTCTTACTCTCCACGCCGAAACACAACAGTGCAAGCACTGCTGCTTCACGGCAGGATTAGCGAGCAAGATGGTGGTAGCAATCCGGGCGGACCTTGCACAAGGTCCTACCACCTGCATTTGTGCCTTAAAGGTCCGCGTGCTAAAGTGTCGTATGGCGTGACGCATTCCCGAAGTTAGCTGCGCTTCATCTTAGTCATCTTTTGTTTGATTAACAAAATAAATAATATGGGTCTAATATTTTCTAATAATCTTAACACGTAGCGCGCTCGTAGCGCGTAGCAGCATTTTTCCGCTTTGCAGCTAAAACTGCCTACGAACAGAGACTGACTGACTAAAATTGACTAAATAGTTTTTTTTTACCCTGGAAACTATCTAAAAATTCTGCGATGCTATAACTTAAGAGCGTTTATACCTGCTGGGCTGGCAATGTTGCATTTTTGTTAGTTTTTCTCGATTATTCCATAAAAATTGAATGAAAATTAAAAATATGCTCTGATAACTGTTCTTAATATATAAGTTAATGTGTCTACTACAATAATTATTCGTGATAGACTTATATATTCTTTAAAAACGAACAAATGTTTATTAACGGTAAAAAAACTAACAAAAATGCAACGTTGCCAGCTCAGCAGGTATAAACTCTCTTAAAGCAGGGCTTGATTTAGGGGACAGCACGGTACACAAAAGAATGTCTAATGAATTTATAAATCAGAATTAGAAAATAGTGGTAGTCTTTTATTCGCCTTATAACTCTAAATTCGGCCCTGGCATACTCTGCGTTTCCATCTGTGTTTTTATTTAACCAATAGAAACGTTTAATTTGCCTATTCTCGCTCCGCTCGTTTCCACTAGTGCTGTGCTATGCGAGGATAGGAAAATAAAGCGTTTCTATTGGTGTATGAAAAATACATTCCTAGCAACACATTGTCGTACATCTCTGATGGAAACGCAGCCTAATTTAGTTGTAACACAGCAGCATACTTTGTCGTAAGCAGTAAAGACGTTTGTAAACCCAAAATTTCAATTTTTGATGAAATCAACTTGTTGCCTGTTGTTGGTGATAATATGGGACAGATTTTGGTGTAATAGTTTTAAGTTTTGACTGTTTTATTGTATTATAAATTGTCTTCATACCTTAAATAAATGATTTGTTACATATTTAATTAAATCAATAACACATTTTTTTATTTAACCCATTAGGTGTACCGCTACTGGACAAAGGCCTTCTGTTTCTCTTTTCATCCGTCTCTATCTTGCAAAATTAAGGTAGTTTAATAAATACTATGTTAATAAACTATACGTGAAAGGTTTAGGTTGTTAACTAAATGTAAACAAAACAACGTCAATTGGTATCTTAAATATTGAAATTCCCCCATTAAACTATCTAAACGTTTACATTTCTGTATTGAAATACAGTAGCGTATTTGTGTATTGACATGTGCCGAATTTGCCAGTGAAGTTTGTTTACGGTGAAGTTTAATTGCATTGATTTAGTTAATTATCTAAACTTTTCAAGTATAGCGATCTGCCCTGGCTACGCGCGGGTACGACTGAACTGAAAAAATTAAGAAAGTCTATATACAATCAAAGGCAGTAACTTTACGCTATATACGTTCTTTTTCCTCAAAACTACACCCGCGTTAAAACAGAGCGCGTCGCTACTTATAATTTGTATGATGAAAACCGTATGAAAATCCGTTCAGTAGTTTTTGACATCATCAAACATATAGTAAAGATACGCGGATACTTTGTTGTAAAAAATCTCTATAGCAATAAGGCAGCCTATTGCTTACCATGTAAATGTTTTATTAATACGTAGGGTCAAGTCAAGGACTTTAATTCATGAGCCAAGCTAAGTTATCCCAGATTAACAAGGGCTTCTATTTAACCCGCGATTATGCCAATTTCATGTGGGACTTGATATTACTCTCTTGCTGTTAGTTATTTATCTCGAAGGAGTGAGTGGGAGATAATAATGTCGTGCATGCCTTAGCCTTGAAAGTAATAAGTTAAGTTTAATGTATTTGATAAGTATACTTGTGTACATAAATAAAGTTGTTTTTCAATATAGTGAAAGTTTTATTGTAGCCTTCATCCCATTCTGTATTTGCATTCTTTAGAATACTTCATTCCTAAACGTAATTTTATACTTTAAAGGTATTTAGTAAATAATGGTGAGCGATGCTGCATATTGCGGTCAGTAAGTGATATTTACTACCTGAAATTCAGGAGAGAAATTTACCACGTAAAAAGACCCTTCTTTCTGGCGGCAGTCAGGTAGAAATGTCAATTGGAAGTTTTTTATGAGCCATGACGGAAAACTACGCATTTCTTCAGCTATTTGTATCCTTGACGTGAAATCACGGGTTTCCCATGCCCAGCGTAAAGAGAATAATCACGGAAATTCGAATGAAAATTATAATTGTAAAACGACTATGAACTTCGTGGCTTCAGTTTCGATGCTAACGGGCTGAATGAAATGACTCCTCTACCTTTCTCGGAGGAGATCAAGTTAAAAAAGTTAAGTTTTCTGACATTGACAGTTTGGCAATGTTCGTAAAATGCATGGCGTCAAAAATAAGTTTCAAATTGTCAATGTTTAAAACCTAGGGATTTTTATTGGATTTTTAGTATTTAAAACGACTTGTTTGTTTTAGTCAATAGCCAAAAAAACTCGTGTTCAAAATGCAGGTGGCGTCAAAAGGAAGTAAGTTCATTGTTAATACAATTTTGAAGTAAAGCAATGTTTGTTTGAATCAAAGACGCAATGTAAACATCCAGAAAATAGCGTGTATTTTTCATGCACAAGTTTATAAGTAAAAGTTTACTTATACGATGCGAATTTTAGTTGTTGCTCTAAAAACCGGGACTATTTCGATTCAGTAATTTGTTCATGTTTACTTGAAAAATCATCGATCATGGTACTTTATGAAAACTACTTTCAGAACTTTCCGAGATTGAGGATCTAATATCCAAGATGACTTTGGAAGTATGCTGCACAGCGGTCCTGCCTGAGTTAGGGCTTCGATGGGGCAACGTCTCATCAGCTTTGCGGAG
Organism: Choristoneura fumiferana; assembly: GCF_025370935.1. Classification (NCBI taxonomy): domain Eukaryota; kingdom Metazoa; phylum Arthropoda; class Insecta; order Lepidoptera; family Tortricidae; genus Choristoneura; species Choristoneura fumiferana. The sequence continues at coordinate 1,677,611 of NC_133501.1, forward strand.
CTCGCGGCTGCCTATGACACCAGCGAGCGCCGCGCGTGTGCTCCGGAGACACATCGCGCGCTCACTGCCTGCTGAAGAGTATGATGATCTGTTGAGCCGACTGAGACTGAAGTGTAAGTAAACAAGTTACGAGTATTCAGTTGTATACGTTAACACAACTATATGTGAAAGGTAAGTTATTAACTAAATTAGAGTTCTAAAACAAAACTCATTCTGGCTTAATGGAAAAAAAAAACAAGTACTACAAGCGCTGCCTACTCTGCTGTGAGGGGTTGGCGTGCAGCTAGCAGTGCGTTGCAAGTGCCGCCTAGCAGCTACCAACCCTCGAATTGACCCACTTTATGCTAATGTGTAGGTAGGGCAATGATTTTTAAAGTTAAGATACATGATTTTACACAGTTTTACAAAACTGTTGTAGGTAGGGCAATGCAGAATGTTATGATACCATCAGCATTGCTTTAGCACATAGTCTGAACTTGGCAGCAGCAGACACACAAACTTTTATGTTCTTTATGCTCTTGGTAAGGCATAATGATTATCATTTTCTATGATGTCTCATGTGGATAGAGACTTGTTTGTTATCTTTTATAATTCATTTTTGATGTGCTAGAACATTTTCATCTTTTGATATACTATGCACTGTGTTATTTTTGATCTTGCTGGGTTTAAGGAAAATCAGGCTATTACGTCCAAATAAAACAATAAAACTTATGAGATAGTAAATTTTACCTTTAACTGTGTCTGTTAACTTTAAAGAAAAACAATGAGGACCTGAAGACACTGTTCTGTTTATGAAATTTTGATCTTGAGGGAGGAATAGACAGGATACCTAAAACAAATTACGTGTGATATGGATGGCCCGTTATGTTTGTGGCAACACCCCTGCCACATATTGTGTGATAAGCATTTTTAACTAACCACAACGGCAACAGTTCCAGTTGGCTAGTTGGTTCTTACCCTCCTTACTCGCCACGCACCTACCAACGCGCCCGGACTCCCGCCTGGTTAGCCCACTAATAATTATTGCAGCAGACACATTAACTTATATAATAAGAACAGTTCTATCAGACCACATTTATAATTTTCATTAAATTTTTATGGAATAATCGAGGAAAACTAACAAAAACGCAATGTTGCCAGCTCAGCAGGTATAAACGCTCTTAACTGCCTGCAGTTCAGTTACATCCCAGTGCCCCCCCTCAATAGACATTGATGAAGTAGCTAGTTAATTGTTTGATACTGACTTTCTGCCAAGTTTCTTGCGGCGCATTCTTCTTGGTAATGATGGTCTTTCCGAAAGCGCTGGTACCTACTTTAAAAAATGACGTGTAAAAGTGCCCATTGCGGCCTATTTAAGGAATAAATGATTTGAATTTGAATTTGATATCCTCCTGGTCTAGTGGTGGCGACGCAGCAGCGCGTGTGGCACCTGATAAGCCTGTCGGAGCCCGTGGAGGAGCACCCCGGGGCCCCGGCGCGCGTGCACGCGCGCGTGCGTCAGGCGCTCCGCGAAGCCAAAAAACCTAAGGACATGACTGCCGTGGTAACTATCAACTATACTCCATTTGTTTTAACATTTACACACATTTAAAATTGTGTTAACTACTTTAATAAATACCGCTATTAAATGTACCATCAGCCAAATAAGTGGTCTATCAATTTTCAAACAAGTTCCTATCAAATAAATATGTTGCTAAAGTCGAACTTTCAAGTTGACAGACACATCTATTGGCATTATTATTTTATGACATGCAAACGATTATATTTAGGGTGGTAGACCACATATTTGGCTGATGGTACATGTAGGCATTTTTAGTCCATTTGTGTTCAAAATACCGAGAGATGTGTTACAATTTGACCGTTAATTTAACCTTAAATTAAACGGAGTACTGCTGGCAATCTATGCGAAATATTTACTCAAATTCACAACAATTACAGCTGAGCGTTTTCACAGTGCCCCCATATTGCGAGCGTACAGTGTCAAGATGTGGGTTCCTACAACGAACGCCCGCGGCCTTTTAACGTTAAGTGGAACGGTAATTTCAGCGGTCTTGGTCGAGGGCGTTGCGTGCGTTTAGTAGAACACATTATATTCCATACATTTTCTAAAGAAAGTATGAAAAGGTCACCTTGGTACGCGATGGATTTTTGTATCGGCACTGTCACAGCGTATCACAGCCTGTTGATATGTTGCAGGTGGAGTCAGTCAACATGGGCGACCTGGTGTACTTCAGCGTGCAGCTGGTGTCAGCGCGGCGGCAGGGCGCGGCGCTGTTCGCGGCCGCGGCGCCCGGCCGCCCCGTCGCGCTGCTCAGCTCTCTGCAGCCGCGCTCGCTCGTCAAGGCCGTCGTCGAAGGTACTAACTGACTCATGTAGAGCTTGTCTGAGCTAAAATGACGCGTCCCTCACTCAACTACATCAGCTCAATCATTTGTACACTCGAACCAACTGAATCGTGGCTCACTGTGGAACCTTTTTGTAGAAAGTCATAGTGACATGCCATTGCTTTACAAGGCAATTTATTATGACACTGTGAGAACGTTCTATGGTGGGTCAGGAACCAGATGGTTCAAAATCATACTTTTAATAAGTAACTCAGAAGACGTTACCATGGCAACTAGGCAAACTTAAAAGTTTATGGACCCATTTAAGTACGCATTTAATTTTTCAGGCCTCGGTTATAAGGCGTATGAAGACGAAAACCTCCACGGTCGTGACATCCCCTCCTTACTCAGGATCCACGACAGAAAATGGAATGAAGACAATATCCAACTGCTCAACGGTATCCCGGAATACAAACCGACTCCCGTCATAACTGACAATGGGATAGATTTCACCAACAAGACTTACAATGAGGAATATGTTGAGAAACTCCTCGGACCCAACCCCCCGTTGCTAACTGATTTGAAAATACAGTCCTCCCCGGCATTCTTTGATCCTGCGAGGATGAAGAAGGATATAAATGTGACAATTGACTTGAAAAGTGAGGATGTAGCGAAGACTTTAAAGGAATGGGTCAAGAAAGGAGCGTTGGCTCCGAATTCACCGCTCATACAAATCTTTCATGAAATGCAGAGCAATAGTATTTCTTATCAGGCGGAAGAGTGACGGGTTGTAAGTTGGTCATTGCTAGAATATGGTTTTGAACTTCCGGGTGCCTTAAATGAATGTTTGAGTTTGAGAGACTATAATCCAGTGCCTTAAAGTTTAAACGCGTATAAGCGTGGACACGCTGGCAGCTCTCAATACAGAAAAATGGTTGCCACACAAAGGTGGGGCAAATGCCCTGTGAAATAAAATCCCAAGGTTATTACTGGGCGAAGTTCCCCAATTTTTGACGTTTGTATACGTTAAGAGCACCCGTTTCCGATTTTTGAAGTCTCATCAGTCATCACTCGTTTATTTGAAAATTATATAAATACTTTACTTTTTACGTTACTTTAATAGTATTTTATGCAACTGTATCGTAATAGGGGTCCTTAAAACACGAGTGTGGGTTTATGACACGAGGAGTAGCAGAGTTTTATAATAGGGTCACATGAGTTGCATACAATATTTTATCTATATCCATATATTAAATCCTCTATATTTGGCTATATCCGGCCCCCCCCCCCCCTGCTGTAATGATGTATGAAATCGTTGTAAAATAGATAGGTATATTTTGTGTGTACTATTATTATATTAACGGTCGGCGTTGCCGCTGGCTGGATACTTTCTGTATTGACTAAAGCCGTTAGCCACATTTTTATTGTAAGACTAGTTTAAAATATTCTACAACAGTGTTTTTCAACCTGTGGGTACCGAAGCCTCTTTAGCGGGGTCGTCGAGCCCCTATTATTTGCTGGGAAAACTACTTCAGTAAAAAAACAACATTTTTAAAAACGTTCATTAAGAAAATGTTACCTTTAACTCATTGGAAAAAAAAAACAAAGGGTAGGGGGGTCGCGAAATATTTCTTCATACTAAAGGGCGTCGTGTCATGAAAAAGGTTGAAAACACTGCTCTACAATTATGACAGTTTTAAAATAAAAGCAATAATTCAAATTTGAGAAATAACGTTTTATTTTCAATCACAATGAAACCTTAAAAAACTTTTTACCGATCTAATATTTCGGGGCTTGGCCGAACGTCCACGCTTAATGCCCGGTTCACATTATTCTAGTATAATCTTGCCAGTAGCGATACATTGCGGGGTACAATCCAAACGAGTTACACAAGATGGATCGAGCACCGCAGTGTCATGCTACTGGAACGGTTTACTGGAATAAATGTGAACCGGGCATGGACCTAAAAAAGGGGAAAAGCGATCGGTTACAGTGGTTATAACAAGTAACACACACACACACGAACATCACGCCTGTATTCCCAAATGGGGTAGGCAGAGCACACGAAACGTCTTCGGAGCCACTTTTAGCAATTTTAGGTTTAAAGTTTGACAAAAAAAAAAAGGTACAATAGTGACAGGTTGCTAGCCTGTCGCCTACGGTATACCTTAACCTATATCCTTTGTCGCCTCTTACGACATCCACGGATGAAATGGAGAGGCGTAATAAGTAATATTATTTGTTCGTAGGTAATATTAGTAGATTTTATGGCAGTTTACGCATCTGCAATACCCCTGGTGTTGCAGATGTTTATGGCGGTTTCTCTTACCATCACGAGACCCACTTGCTCGTTTGCCATACAGTCGAATTAAAAAAAAAGTTTTGGTTGTAATCATCTTTAACTATTGACCAATTTGAAGCTAAAAAAAGTTAAAAAAAACTCCCGCCACTGTCATCTCAAAATTCAATATTTGATACTTACATATATGTACCATCAGCCAAATAAGTGGTCTATCAATTTTTAAACAAGTTCCTATCAAATGAATATGTCGCCAAAGTCGAATTTTCAAGTTGACTGTCACGTCTATTGGCATTATTGTTTTGTGACATGCAAACGATTATCAACTTTAGGGTCGTAGACCACATATTTGGCTGATGGTACCAGCGACGCGCCGTGGCTTTGCACGGATATAGTTTTTTGGGAAATGGAACCGAAAAATGTGAAGTGCTTTTGAATCCTTTAATAACGTTTTTTTTTTGAAAATTATATCTTTACGAAGCCGGGGCGAGTTGCAAGTATTTCATGGCTGAACCGATTTTAATAAAACTTAGCTAAGAATCATCTAGATTAGATTAAAAAAAATATAGTCACGAAAATAAGTTTTATTGTGGCTGTCGTTGGTACCGTACGCCTCAACATCGAAAGTAAACATTTAAATGAATAGAATACAACTTAAAAAAATTGTATTGATTCCGATAGTTAGATTATCGAAAACTAGCTTTTGCCCGCGGCTTCGTCCGCGTGGAATTCGGTTATCGCGCGATGTTCCCTCGGGAACTGCATTTTTCTGGGATAAAAAGTAGCCTATGTTACTCTCTAGCCCATAAACTATCTCTATGCCAAAAATCACGTCGATCCGTCGCTCCGTTTCCACGTGAAAGACGGACAAACGTACAAACACGTTACTCTTTCGTATTCATAATATTAGTATGGAAGTATGGATGGGCATGTAATTTTCTTTTCTCAATTAAACAAAAAATGATAAAGATATAGATAAAGTTCCGCGTGCCGTCAAGGCGTTCGTTACTTTAGCACGCCGTGACTTCACGGATCCTTACTCCCGAACTTTGACACCTTCATCTTCATTTCTTGTTTTATTGACTAAAGAAAAAACACGTGTTAATTATTTTCTGATCTAATTGACGGACTATTTTTTTACCCGGGAAACCCATTTATATTATTCAGACTAAAAATATAAAAAGCCAACAAAAACATTTCATAATATTAAATTTTATTTTTAATTAAAAGACAATCTTTAATTTATACAAATCATTTAAAAGGAACATAATCCATAAAGAACAGACATCATAAAACCTTCTGTACTTAGCGCGAATGTCTGTGGTCCAGATGGCAAAATATTGAAACTTTGTCATCCTAGAACAATGCCCGTAAACCAATCATATTTTGCCCGGGAACGATACAGTTCTAAGAGTACTGTACTTCTACAATACATTACATACAATGACTCTTGAACATCAATCACCATATGGTTATGGTTACCTAGGTAATGAATAGGCGGCCTTATCGCTTTCAAGACAGAAAGATAACATATATTCGTGACAATACAAAGAAATCGTTAGACTTTACGATTCTACTATAGTACTTTATTGATTTATTTTGGCAAATATAAAAGTTCAGGATAAAAAATAATAATGTTAGCAAAATTCATTGAAGTGCTGTCATAATTGTCATATTATTATGTAATTTCATTCAAATTTGCTCGCATTTTACGATCCCTGATCTTGTTCTCGTCCTCCCGAGCATTCATTATTATGACTTTTATAACAACAAAGATGTATGAAATCACGACGATGTCCGTTCACCAGAACCGTACCGTTCCATGGCAAAATACAGAAGTGTTCAAAGTTACAATAAGGCCGCAACAGCCAACTGTTTACCAACACCATAATTTAAGAAAAACAAAACAAAAATCTTAATGCGAAAAATAGCACTCAATCAATATAATTATATGGCAACACCATATTGCACCGAGATCTGAACACGCGGCAGAGATCATAAAAATAAAAAGCAAATAACTTAGTCTATGGCAGAGAGTTTGAACGCGGGCTACTTCGAAATTCGAATTAGGCATCATATCGTCCCTCTTACTTTCCTATTAAATTGAGCAGGATGACTCGATACGTAGTTCGAATTTCTTTCGCAGTAAATGGCCAGGAATAGAAGGACGAGCAAAAGTAACTGACATCCGAAGGGTTGCCATGATCAATTCGTGTTGTCTAGCCTTCTTTAGATTTCCGTTCATTATAGATACATGCCGCGGTAGATAACTGTCCAATAAAAATAGCACCGAGTAATCCAAAACCATAGCGCAATAAAAATTGGCGCCCACATTTTTGCTCATTATTTTCACATGGCGTAAAGTCACCATTAGGTTTCTTTTTTATTCATAATAGTTAAGGTCTAGTGTTCTCCTGAGAGTAAGGGCCTCTTAGCAAGGCACCCTTAGCCTTCCGATGGCTACGACATTATCAACAACTTACAGTGGTGAAGTATTCCTTACTGCTTCTATGATATACTTAATGTTGCTACTTTTACCATCCCTTTATTCTTGTTCAAACTCTTTAATTTATGGTCCTTAAGGTGCAAGTTTATATGTCTATCTTTTAACTTTGCAATAAAATAAAACTTGAAATGCTTACAGTTTTTAAGGATTTATTTGCGCCCTTTGATAGCTGTCATCCCGTACAAAATATTATGAAGTGACATCTATCAAATGTCTCGTTTTAGAAAATTTCACTAAAATTTTAAAATTCTCGTCTTAACCTTTCAAACTTGCACCCACAGCAGTTAAATTAAAGTTAGGCTATATAATTTATATAACAAACAGTTTATATCAAGAACGCGCTCGCCCCAATGAAATAATAAAAACTCTCACTTATACATATAATTTAAATTACAATGACACAAGTGTTAGGACGCCAAACCCAAGTCTTGACTAGCTAAAAACAAAACAAAAAAAAAATACAATCCAAAAATCTATTTAAATATTTATAGTATTATATTAAAATTATCTATTAATAAAATCGTTACGAAATAAACTTAGCACCATAACTAATTTAAATAAACATACATAAAGTATGGAAAAACTTAATTGTGAAATTAATATTTAATTCTTACTAGCAACACCTATGCATAGACAACGAAAAACATCTCAATTGCAACATTATTTTAACATTAAAACACCGCTGTACCAAAAATTCTACCTAAAATCTGATTAATAGACTAACGGTTAGACCGACATGGTGTCTTAGAACATAATAATATTATAGAATCTTTAATAGTAGATAAGATACAGCGTATATTCTGGTCAAAATCACGAAGATGAAGAATGCTTGAATGTGGTTTTGGGGGAGTGTCATACTTATTAATTTTATTATGTTCTAAGACAGGTTTGGCCGATAAATGTACTAGGTAGGTACTAAAACTTTATTATTTTACGTTTGAACTTTTGTATAAAATTGTCAGATGACATAATGTACATCACCATCACCATAAATGTACAGTACCTGAATAATGTAATTCAAAATGTATAAACTATCATAATGTACCTACGCAAATAATAAGAAATGCACATTGTAAAACATGCGTTAATGGTATTTGATATCTATAATAGAGTATGATTTTTTTATTTTGTAAACCAAAGCTTGACAATTTGTGTTAACTAAAGGAAGAACAATTTTTAAGCTACCGTTACATACAGAGATATGAAGAATAAGACCAGAATAAGATTTTGCATACAAAAACTGTCACTTGATTGCGATCGCGAACGTCAGAAACGTTAGGCAATACAGCCTCAGTTATACCATACATACCCCCAATTCTCCCTCCAGTCGTCTCGTGATCATGGCGCATGCAACTGTGCCGAAATATCGAGCTTCTCTAAAATCAAGGTACGCGGAACAAAACCCTAATTTAAATCATAAAATATAGGTACTGTACTTTTGGTGTGATGTAGGTAGAGTAAATCGTAAATTGCTGGCCATCGTTCAATAACTGGCCAACTTACACTAAAAATTAACTCTAGCTACCTAGGTAGTAACAGAGTAATTTTTTAGTATAGTGTCAATTATTGGCCAGCTTATACTAAAATGAATTCTGGTCACCTATAAATATAATTCATTTTTAGTATAAGGTGGCCAGTTATTGATGATTTACCCTACTTTTGCCTGTTGTAGTACATTATCAACCCGAGCCCTGTTTAGGTCGTTGAGAGCGACAAATAAGAACTGTCATGTCGTGCTAACCGTATGGGAACTAGGGTCATATTATATTATATTAACCTGCTATTTTATGTGTAAAATTGAACTACATTTTGATTTTAAATCAATTTAGATAAGACCAATAGTGATCCAGTACCGAGAATGCGATGCGAGTGTATGTCAAAATGAACCAATATAAACGCTTCATTTACCTATCCTCGCTTAGCACTGCCCTTGTGGAAACAGCTCAGCGGAGTCGAGCAAGGTAAATGAATCGTTCATTGGTTCAATGGTTAAACCACATTCCTCGCAACGTCACTGGTGGAAACACAGCCTTACGCTTGCCATTACGCTTGGACTTGAGTTTCATGAAATTAGAAATTATAATAGTTTTTACTAGGTATGCCCTCAGTTCCCAAGTCTACATACAGCTTATTAATCTAACTAGAAAGAGATAGAAGTCCCAAAGAATGTTAAGAACATTAAATTTTGTAATACATTTTTGTACTGAAAAACGGCCGATTCAATACTCCATCGCAAGCTCACCATAGACAAATATTTAAACAAGCTTTTTTATCTCGTCGCTAAGCAACGATCAGCAAAAGGCAAGAGTAAAAACTTTTTAATAAAACCTTACCTTTTTGAAAGGTTTAATTTAAATATTAACATTAAAATTTAGACATAATTTTTCAAACGCACCAACATTTCGATCCAAATACGCAAGTCACTACGAGTGGATATTAAAAGCGGAACTTCTAGTCCCGCCGCAATTTTTGTCTATGGGAACCCTGCGTTTAGTTTGTGCGAAGAAAAGTCCACAGCTTTAGTATGGTAATAAATACCTTGTATTGCGTGGGGATGCCACAATAGATACTATCAGTTTTACTTATACAGGGTGTCTCTGAGCATGGGGCTTTAAATGCAAGGTTCGATTCGATTATATTCGCATAACTGAGCTTATACCTACTTTTTATAAATAAATTAAAAAAAAATCTTTCATATAGATTAAATGTAATTTTCAATGTATGCAATACTATATACTGCCAATATAACAATAAATAGGTGAGGTATTTGACTATTTTTATTTATTTATAAATTAAAACTTGACAATGCATGTAATCGAATAGAAAAACAATTTTTAAGATATCTTTAAATATAACAGAGTTATGAAGGTTTGAATTTCAAGATTAGACAGAGAAAGACTTACTTGCGTGTGACGTCACACGCAAGTAGCGCAATACTTGCTGCATGGAGAAGAGTTTTAGAAAGAGGGATATATATTTTTTCAAAAAATCTCTATACTCGTAAATCCAATTTTCAACCGAATTAATTTTTCTCTTCGCTTAACATCTATATTTATATAATAATATAAAGGATATGGCAAATTTAACAGTTGTCAAATACCGTATTGAAAAATTGATAAAATGTTTCTCTTAAAGAGATGACATTTGCAAATGTCAAATTATTTAAATTCCGCCCGTACCATAACACCGCCATGTCCGATACACTGATTTAACGATTAAACTTTGAGGATCAATAAATATTCTAAATTCAAGTTATTTGAAAATGTCACAAAACAAATGTAGCTCAGTTATTGCGAGTAGAATCGAACCTTGAATGTAAAGCCCCATGGTCAGAGACATTATGAAGAATTCCTCTTTCTGGTCCAATAGTGTTGCCACATCTAAACATAGGACCTTTCCACGCACAATCCCTAAATAATCTACGATCACATTATGCCTTCAATCACAGATTTTTGACCCTGCCTCATGGTTTCAATGCTGTCTTATTACATTTACGCACCCTACGAACGCGTGCAATAAATTAACGCGTTGCCGCTTCTATTGCACAATATTAATTGACTGCTCATTCGATCAAATAACGTAGAAACATAAATTACCAATTTGTTTTTTTTTCTCGTGTAATCAAAAGCATGGAAAGCAATCACCACTGTCCACGAGCATCTAATGTTTAAACATTCTAATTAATTAGGTTATTAGGTTATCAGCAATGGGATGCGACTACAATTGGTTTAAAAAAAGAGAACATGATTGAAAGATAAGTTGTTTTTAGTGCATTCCCTTTATAGTTCACTATTCACTTATGTAGCGAAAATGACGTCTTTACATACAGATGTAAGACGTGCGTATTTGTAAAGTGATACTCCACCATTATTAGGAACATTATCACCATCACTCAATCTTCTGTACATTTTTGTACAAAAATATGAATCGAAGTCTTATCCGTCTTATGCTTTCGTCGCCACATTGCATCCACCATCCGCCCTTTAGTTATCTGATGGGCTACTACGAAACTCGCAAATCGAAGTTCGTACCGCACCGTCCCTTTCACTCGCGTATTAAATGACATAAGCGTCAGCGGGACGGCAACATACGAAGTTCGAGTTTTGCACTTCGTGGTATAGGGCCAGAGTAGAATTTCCGCGTGACGTCACACCGTGCGACAAATTTTCATCCATTCCCCATTTAGCACGGTGAATTCACGGGCTCCCGAACTTTAACGCGCTTCATCATAATTCATAATTCATTTATTTGCAATAAGTGTTGGTTATAATGGCCATCTTCTTCATCTTTGCCATTTCTTAAAAGTCGCTGAACTAATATCGTTTACTTTGACGAGTACGATGTATGTTTTAATTATTTGCCCCTGTTAAAGGGCACACCCTGTATATTTTCCCATGTATGTAATAAGACAGCACCGACGACTCCACGCTTCGTCACCCAAACAAACTCACACAACCATTTCCAAAACTTCCAAAATACACCGAAAAACCCTTACAACTATTAAACGGAACACATTTATTTTAATTAATAAAATACATAGCACAAATTTATTGAAAATTGCTTGGACCTTTAGGGTTAATTGAAACAAAGTTTAACGCGTTAGCTGGTCTTAATTAGAGCACAGGTTAATCTATTCTAATAGATTATACAAGGTGTCTCGTAAATAGTACTACAAACTTAAAGTGGAGACAGGTAGTCAGGTTCTCTACCAATTGTAGAAAAACGGTTTAGTAGATCTCAGAAATTTAGATTTATATAATAATTTTTGAAATATATGACACTGATTTTGATTTCGATGCGTTTTGGCGCGCTATTGGCAAATAAAGGAAGTCACACCTTCAACAGTGTTACCAGTTCAAATAAATTTGTGCTATGGCAAACTCTGAATGCGAGCGTCTGCGCCTTATTGAAAACCTACTCAGGTCCTTCTTTTATTCAAGAGATGGTTGAAATTATGACGTGTAAAAAAGTTTCAATCCATAAGTAGGACCTAAGACTGGTTCGAAACATGTCGCGGCATTAAACCGATATGCATTTCGTTATGTTACTTTATTTGTTTACATAATAAAATACAATAGATGCATTCACAAAGCTTGCGATCTACTTTCCTTCTCTGACACATTGAATCTTGATATGATGGATAGAGACGGCATTACAAACACTAGCTTCATTTTTCCTTGTACAATTCTCGTGATTTCAAAATATGTTTTCATATTTAATTCGACTGTATATTAAAAAAAATCAACGACGTTCATGTTACTTGCCTGAACCAGAAATGATGCAGTTTAAAAAGGATTTGCTCCTTGCTGGTATTTGTTGGTTGGGGTGAAGTGTGTCATATTCATATGGCGTCTGAAAAAAAAAGTAGATCAATATTTTTAAATTGAAAGTAACTTGCACACTCTGCTTCAGCCTGCTATAGAATAAATAAATAAAATTAATATCATATGAAATGATATTGTACCGGATAACTCACGTCTTAAATCGAGCGTGCGCGTGTTGCAACATCCGCCGAGTCGCGTTGCTCCTAAGAAGGGCTACGAATTAGCCCGAAACTTGTCGAACAAAACTCGATTTCAGACGTGAGTTATCTGGTAAAATATAATTTAATAAAAGCTTGTGATATTATGGGTACCAGGCAACAAATACTTAAATACATATTAAACACCCAAGATTCGAGAACAAACATTCGTATTTTCATACAAAGATATGCCCCGACCGGGAATCGAACCCGGGACCTCAAATTTCGTCCGGTTCTCGAACCACTGGGTCGTCAAACTTCTTTAGTTTCAGTGGTTTAGGTTTCTGAGCGGCAAAAAATCTGGCCCTCAAATGTATGCAGAAATAGGTAATTTTGTATGTAGAGTGGGCGAAATTTTGTGCCACTAAGTATATTTTGTAACTATATATAACTATACCTAGATTTAAAAGCAGGTTTTCTCTATACCTCAATCCTCTTTCGCCCCGGAACGACAGACTGCACTCATCACAAGACCTCAAATCCAAATCAACTTTTTCCTTAGCATCACCCGAAGCCTCGTCTATCTTATCTGTGGTCTTGTCTACGGCCTTGGCTTTATCTGTGGTCTTGTCTATGGCCTTTGCCTTAGCTGTGTTGTCTATGGCCTTAGTTTTATCTGTGGCTTGCTTTGAAGGTTTCCTGTCTGGGGTCTTGATGCGTGGTTTAAAATCTGAAACAATTAAAAAACTGTGTTATTTTAGATAATTATAATCAACATTTCTGGCGTAACGTTGCTAGGGCACAGGCCTCCTCTCAAAATCAGAGGGCTTGGGCTGTAGTTCCCACGCGGACCCAGTGCGGATTCGGAGCTTCACTCAGACCATTGATTAACATCGCAGATGTGTGAAACCTAATAATGTTTTTCCTTCACCACCAATTTCGCATACGAATTACAAAAAAAACTCACGAGGTTCGAGCCAAGTATGAACCCACAATCCCAGGCGCGGATCTATATAAAGACTTTTGGGGCTGTAAAGGGCCCCCAACCCCCTTTGGAGACCTAGTATATCATTACCGAAGACGGTATTTGACAAAATCATCAGGTAAGATAGGTGTCAATCACGGTCAGTTTTATGTAAAAAAAAATCGCAGCTAGTTAAGAGAAGTTAGGTATTCGTTTGGGATATTGCTGTCTTTATCGCTCGTGACATAAGCGCTCACAGCCGCCCCCCCCCCATGCCTTCCGCAACGACGTCCGTAATTTATATCTTATATTTATCATTTATATTTATATCGAGATTTGGGCGGTTGAATTTTGGGTTTCGTTGTCCTCATATTATACGAAAAGTATAGCACAGAAATCAATGATATTTTACAATCAAGATATTCGTTATATTTTCTATGCTTGTGTTTTTTTCGATTTTTGTAAAAAAAAATATTAGTGTAATTCTCGTGCAAAGTTGATATCTTTTTTTTGTTGACTTTTGAGCTCCTGTAATTCTGATATTACACATTTATATGAAAATCTGAAAACAACAGGCATAGATAATTACGTCTAGTCCATACTTACAAAATTTCATCTATTTCTGTTGCCTAGTTTTCAATTGAGACCGGGACTATGTTTGTATGGAGAATGGAACGAAGAGACTTCTCTTAATTAATTAGGTAGGCCCTTAAGTAGTATTAGCCCGGGCCCCACAAACGCTCCCAAATCCTACTGGAGAGGCCATACTCATTCATAAGTCTACCTCTTTTTAAGGCCTACTGCCAGACTTTCTACACCTGCAGCTTGTGGGTTCGCTTTACACAAAAGTCATTCAATGCTCTGAAGGTCCAATATAATAACACCTTCAGGATGCTGCTGCGGCTGCCCTCATTCTGAAGTGCGGAGAAGCGTACAGATAGTTTTGGAGCCATCATACGCAAACGAAAATCAGCAGCCACGGAAAGGATGAGGGACGGCAGTAACTGCCTTCTACATGCAATATTGGAGGATGTATCTGTTCGATATTGCAACACTGGACCAAAGCACACGTCATCAAAAACGCCTGGTGACGAACTTTTAGAACAGTATTTTATATTAAAATTTTAAGTCGAGACATCCCATCGGAGTCAGAGTCAGCGTACCTTAGTGATGATGATGATATTGGGCACGCCCATGATTCGCCCTCGGGCTCCGGGCGCGCGGTCGGGTCTACCACCATGCGGCTCAGAGGCAGTGCGGAGTCGAGACATCCATCGAGTCAGAGTCAGCATACCTTTAGTGATGATGACGATATTGGGCACGCCCATGACTTCGCCCTCGGGCTCCGGGCGCGCGGTCGGGTCTACCACCATGCGGCTCAGAGGCAGTGCGGAGTCGCTTGAGGCATCACCATCAGAGTCAGAGTCAGCGTACCTTTAGTGATGATGATGATATTGGGCACGCTCATGACTTCGCCCTCGGGCTCCGGGCGCGCGGTCGGGTCTACCACCATGCGGCTCAGAGGCAGTGCGGAGTCGAGACATCCCATCGGAGTCAGAGTCAGCGTACCTTTAGTGATGATGATGATATTGGGCACGCCCATGACTTCGCCCTCGGGCTCCGGGCGCGCGGTCGGGTCTACCACCATGCGGCTCAGAGGCAGTGCGGAGTCGCTTGAGGCATCACCATCAGAGTCAGAGTCAGCGTACCTTTAGTGATGATGATGATATTGGGCACGCTCATGACTTCGCCCTCGGGCTCCGGGCGCGCGGTCGGGTCTACCACCATGCGGCTCAGAGGCAGTGCGGAGTCGCTTGAGGCATCACCATCGGAGTCAGAGTCAGCGTACCTTTAGTGATGATGATGATATTGGGCACGCCCATGACTTCGCCCTCGGGCTCCGGGCGCGCGGTCGGGTCTACCACCATGCGGCTCAGAGGCAGCGCGGAGTCGCTCGAGGCGTCAGAATCGGAGCGCTCCGCCGCCGGCTGCCGTTTCTTTACGCGTTTTCTGAATCTGAAACAATTTATAATACGAGCTTAGTGAACATGGTTCGAAATAGTCTAAGGGGCTGTATCACCACCCATTGATTAATTTTAACTGACGGATAAATGTGATGCCGTCTCCGTCAATTCCAACCAAACAAATAGAGATGGCGTCACATTTATCTGTCAAATAAATTTAAACAATGGATGGTGAAACAGGGGGTCAGTCTAATGTACAGTTAACTATAAATTAAGATATTGATACGGCCAAAATTGCAAAAACATGTACGACTTTATTTATTAACATGACATTAAGGTTGTTCATACATATTTATGTAGCTGCAGGGAAACACTAGTATTTTCCATATAAACAAACACTGTCCACTGACCTCTTCCGGGGCCTCTTGCACACCACAACAGCCTTCTTCTTGGGCTCCTCGTTGTTATTGATGTTTATGTACCGGTCGGGCTGACGCTCCGGCTCGGAGCTGCTGATGCTGCTCTTGTCACAAGCGAAGAGATCAGTCTCGTTGCTTAATTCGTTGCTGTCTATTATGTCACTGTAGAACAAATTGTTGGTTAAAGTTTTGAATGGATATACAAACTGTACATACAGTTTTTGTTTTGTAATTAATTGCATTGATAAATGTTTATACTTTACACAGTAGAATAATGTACTTAAATATAATCTATCTCCTAAGAATATAAAAAATAATTTTGAAAATCGGTCCACAAATGGCGGAGTTATTGCGTAACAAACATATAAAGCCGTGGTGGCCTAGTGGTTTGACCTATCGCCTCTCAAACAAAGGGTCGTGGGTTCAAACCCCGGCTCGCACCTCTGAGTTTTTCCAAATTCATGTGCGGAATTACATTTGAAATTTACCACGAGCTTTGCGGTGAAGGAAAACATCGTGAGGAAACCTGCACAAACCAGCGAAGCAATTCAATGGTGCGTGTGAAGTTCCCAATCCGCACTGGGCCCGCGTGGGAACTATAGCCCAAGCCCTCTTGTTCTGAGAGGAGGCCTGTGCCCAGCAGTGGGACGTATATAGGCTGGGATGATGATGATGATGAAACATATAAAAAAAACATACAGACAAATTGAGGACCTCCTCCTTAAGGCGCCTGAATATCTATTGCATCGACTGTATTGCCTCGATCCTCATATAAACTTCATAAAGGCCTAAGACATTGGACGCTTGTTGCAAATGTAATCAAGGTATCAAGGGCGACTCCACAACGAAATAAAAAAAACCGGCCACTTGCGAGTCCGACTGGCGCACCCAGGGTTCCCTACAAATTTGTAGGTATTTATGAATATCCAGTGCTAGCAGAGCCCTTCTCCAAAGCAAAAATAAAATATATGCAGCTGGGGTCATTTTAGATGGTCTATTGACATACAGACAGTCAGTCAGACATGAAAGATCTTTTTTATTTAAGAGTTGTATTGTATTGTATTGTAAAACTCTTTATTGTACATAAAACACATGAAAATAACAGAACACAGGATAATAAGATGTACAAAGGCGAACTTATCCCTTAAAGGGATCTCTTCCAGTTAACCTTTGAATGATACAAGGAGAGTTATACTCTTGTCAGTTTATACGATGAATGGCTCTACTCAAAGCTACCTTCATAAAAAATTTCAACTTTCTAGGATACCTGGAAGTACCCTATAATTTTTTGAAAATCATATTATTAATTGCCAATATGCTACAACTTATATGTAAATAAAGATTCACAAGTTTTGTAAAACAAGTTTCTTTAATACATATAAACAATTCATAAATATTCATTATTTTATGCATAACAAGGTAAACGGCAAACCACACTTGTGATAGTAACTAAAAATAATATTATATTCAATTCATGAATCTGCTCAACTGCGAACAAGGCGGAAGTGCGCTCCCAGTTATAACGATTTTAATACAAATAAAAAGCTGTACGCTTTGCAAGAGTTATTGTGAAGGGTATAATTAACTTCAGTGAACATTATTACAAAGTTATTTTTGAGGAAAAAAGCGTGTTAATAGTGAAAAAATGTGATTATCTTACTCACTCGCAAGTCATTACCTTATTCTACCCACATTTAATTTCTAAAAAAAAAAAAAAAAAAATGACAACTGTCAGATCGGACTAAACGTCAGTGCCGGCGTGACAGTGTTACCAGTGAGATGTCACAAAACTCCCACAACACCTCCCTTCAACACGGGGTAAAAACTAACCCAACAAATAAACAACTTGTTCAACAATTATTTCACAAAAGTATGTTTAGAAACGATAAAGAAATAATACCAACAGAGCAAGAGATCATTTCAAACCCTGAATCTGGTAATGAGCAGGAAACAGACGAACCACCACAGTCAGTACCAACCGTGCCCTGGCAAACTGTACCCATTCTAAGACGTGGTAATCGAGCTAAAAAGCGGAAGGTGAGCTCCCCAACAGAATTCATAAACACACAAAATAGATATCAGGATCTACCTAATGAAGAATATGAAGAAAGTGTTACCAAAAAAGAACCTAGACCCCCACCTATCAGACTTTATGGCATCCAAGACGTCACAAAACTCAAGGAATTCCTCCGAACAGGCATAGAAGACGAAAGCTTTATATTTAATGTCAAAACTAAGCAGGTATTGATTATTACCTTTAAAGATATACAAACATATAAAAAAGCTATGCAACTAATAAGAGCTAAAGGACTAATTGGACACACATTTAGTCCGAAATCAGAAAGACCTTTTCGATTGGTTATAAAAAATCTCCACCCATCAACACCAAAAGAAGAGATCCAAACAGCCATTGAAGAAACGGGTAACAGTGTATCAGGAGAAATAATTAACGCACATTACGGCCCAGAAAAAATTAAAACCCATACATGGTTTGTGAATCTTATACCAGGACCAAACAACAACAAAGCTAGAGACATCAAATATATCTACCATACAAAAGTTACAATAGAATATCCAAGAAAGCAAACCACAGTGGTCCAATGTAAGAGATGCCAACAATATGGACATACCAAAAATCACTGTATGCGCCCATTCCGATGCGTCAAATGCGCGGAAAATCACAAAACCAGCGAATGTAAGAAAGTAGATCGCTCCACTCCGGCTAAATGCGCGCTCTGTCTGGGCGATCATCCTGCTAATTTCAAGGGCTGTCAAGTTTACTTGGAGATTGAAAAAAGAAAATCCGGTCGAGTACATAAGCAAACAACTTCATCTGGCTTTGAAAATAACGTCGAAAACATACATACTAAAAATAGTAGCAATAATAATAACATATTTAACAACTCAAACGCACGATCATATTCAGAAACATTAAGAGATAAAACATCAGAGCAACCTAGTTCAGATCAAAAAAACCAAACATATTCACCAAAATTAAACCCAACAATTATCGACCTTCTGACGAACCAGGCACAAAAAACCGACCTATTACTACAACAAATCAGTACCCTGCTGAATTTGATGACTACAATCATACAAAAGCTATCCAATTAATCTAAAAATTGCAACGTGGAATATAAATGGACTCCAATCAAGGCTGGAGGAAGTGAAGACAATCATAAAGGAGCATAATTTGGATGCTCTACTCATATCCGAAACTCACCTTCCCAAGAATGCCTCTGTGGGAGAAATAATAAAGGGCTACGCGACATACTCCACTGCTCACCCAGATGGCACAGCACATGCAGGAACTGCTATCATACTGAGGCGCTCATTGAAGCATTATTGCCACCAAATGTTGCAGACTGAAGAAATCCAAGCAACCAACATAGTAGTGTATGACACTCTAGGGCCATTGACTCTGTCAGCCGTCTACTGTCCCCCAAGACACAGAATAACTGAAAACACCTTCGTAGACTACTTTAAAATTCTTGGCAATAGATTTGCTGCCGGCGGGGATTGGAACGCAAAAAATATCTACTGGGGATCAAGGCTTACAACCACCAGAGGACGAGAGCTTAAAAAAGCCATGGACACTTTGGGCCTTAACAGCTTCGCTACGGGCGCCCCTACCAGTTGGCCGTCAGATACAAATAAAGTTCCAGACCTGTTGGACTTTTTTGTCTGCAAAAATATAACTGACCTCTATTGTCACGTTGAGGGAAGCCTTGACGGTAGCAGTGATCATACACCGGTTATATTAACACTTAGTACGAAAGCCATAGTAAAGAAGGAACCCCCTCGCCTAACAAACGACAAAACGGATTGGGAAAGCTTTAGTGAACACATTGATACCAAAATAAATCTTAAACTATCACTCAAATCACCAGAAGACATCGAAGAAGCAACTCGTCATTTGACTAATATTATACAGACTGCATCTTGGCTTGCAACACCATGCTATAAGAAGAGGGACGTAAGAAATGTACCAAACACCAAAACGGTCCGTAAGATGGTCCTGGAAAAACGTAGACTGCGCAGGGTCTGGCACGCTACTCGTAATCCAATCGATAAGCGGGCCTTGAACAAAGCAGCAACTGAGCTTAAACTTTTTCTAAAAGAAATGGAAAACGAAAATATCCAATCTAAGATCGAGACGCTATCAGCTTCAAGTAATGGAGAACATACATTGTGGAATATGGTAAAAAATTCAATGAAGCCCCAACCTGCATATCCCCCAATCAAACTAGCTAGAGGGGAATGGGCAAGAACAGAAGAAGAAAAAGCTGAGGCATTCGCGGAATACCTCAGTCAAGTTTTCACACCTAATATGTCGGAAAGTGAAGAGGAAAGTTCGGATATTAACGAGTACCTAAGTACTGAATGCGAGTCTAGTCCCTCAATGAGGCTAATTACCCCTAAGGAAATTGCAAGGGGCATCAAACAGCTCAAAGCGCAGAAAGCGCCTGGATACGATCTAATTACACCATATATATTGAAGAAATTGCCCCGCAAAGGAATAGTCTTTTTAACAATGTTATTTAACAGTATTTTGAGAGTTGGATATTTTCCGTGCCAGTGGAAAGTATCTCACATCATAATGGTTCTAAAGCCAGGCAAACCCCCTACAGAGATATCCTCTTACCGTCCGATAAGCCTGCTGCCCGTAATATCGAAGCTGTTCGAGAGATTGCTTATGGAAAGACTAAGACCCATTATGGATGAAAAAGTTCTAATCCCAAACCACCAATTTGGCTTCAGAAGAAATCACTCAACTGTTGAACAGATTCACAGAATTGCAAAAGAGATCCGCAATGCTATGGAACAGAGACAATACTGCTCAGCTGCATTCCTGGATATCCAACAGGCTTTCGACAAAGTGTGGCATAAAGGGCTTCTCTTTAAAATCAAAAGGCTACTTCCAGGCGCCTTCTTTGGGATTTTTGCTTCCTATTTGAGGGACAGACTGTTTTATGTGCAGTATGGTGAGCATAGCTCTCAAATTCACGAGATACGCGCTGGAGTTCCTCAGGGATCTGTTTTGGGCCCAGTTTTGTACACCATATACACGTCTGATCTACCTGTGAGCAGCAATGTATTGGTAGCGACGTATGCAGATGATACTGCTATTCTAAGTTGCGATATGAGCCATGAGCAGGCCTCTGTAAAGCTTCAAACTCAGTTGTCTATGATAGATGAGTGGTTAAAAAAATGGAAAATCAAAGCTAGTGCTCAAAAGTCTAACCACATTACCTTCACGCTCAATAGACAAACATGTCCTGAAGTAAAACTAGGAAACGTCACCTTACCACAAGTTGAATGTGTCAAATATCTCGGAGTACACCTGGATCGAAGATTAACATGGAAAAATCACATTAAGGCTAAACGCGATTCCTTGAATATGAAAATGAGAGCAATGAGCTGGTTGCTTGGGAGGAAATCGAGATTGTCTTTGGAAAACAAGATTATTATTTATAATACTATCCTAAAACCCATCTGGACATATGCGCTGGAACTATGGGGAACAGCTAGCAAATCTAATATCGAGATTTTACAACGGTTCCAAAATAATGCCCTCAAAACTATATGCTGTGCACCTTGGTTCACCAAAAACGAGGATGTGCACAAGTATCTCAAAATGCCAACAATAAATGAAGAATTATCTTCTCGTAGCAAATCATACAAAATAAGACTAACAACACACATAAATGAGCTTGCACAAGCATTGGCCTTGGGTGACATTAACGAATGCCGTCTTAAGAGACGCAAAATATTGGACGCAGCTACGGATTGAACTCCAGAACCCCGTCAACTGAAACTTTGCTAATGAGGAAGAGAGCAGTCAGTGGACTTCTCATTCCAAACGCCATACTACATGTAACAGATTTGCTTATGGTTGAATGTACCGATTGCAAATGTTACTAAAACAAAAAAAAAAAAAAAAAAAAAAAAAAAAAAAAAAAAAAATATTCAATTCATGCAACTAACCACCTACGTTTCACTTTTATGCTGTGCATAATAAATGGTTTTGCTTTATAACTGACTTCAAAAAAGAAGAGGTTAACAACTTGTTTTTTTTTGTAATGTTTGTTTCCTCACAGCTTAGTTGTTTATGAATGAATTAGAAAAATTGTTTGTAATATTGAGTTCTTCAAAAATAAACTGACTAAATTTGAGATAATGTCATTTAAACCTATACCTACCTACTTACTTCATTGTATAATATTTTCTACATGTATAAAGAAGAACTTGAAGTTTATTATTGAAATGAAAATATTTCAAATTAAGCCAGTTTCATTCGGCAGGTGTGATATGTACATCCCACTGCTGAACAAAGCTCTCCATTCAGAATGAGAATACTTGAGCTACAGGTCCAATGTGGGCCCAGTGCAAAGTGGGAACTTCACATCCACCATTCTGCTTTGCATATGTTAGCAGATATCCTAATAATGATTTCCTTGACCGTAAAGGTCATGGAAATTTTTAAATGCAATTTAGCTTAGCACATAAATTCCAAAAATACTTAATAGGTGCATGTTTCGGGAACCCAGAACCAAAGTCATTGACAGTAGTGGTTGCTAATCTAAAGCAACTAGTCGCCAAAAACAAAAATTATTAAAATTTAATCCAGAGTACTCTTCTTCACAGGCCACACAGGTGACATCATTAGATAAGTTCTTTCTTTTATATAGCCTATACATACTGTCCGGCCTGGCCAGTATTTTAGTATAAAGAAAAAAAAACATATAACTGACATGAAATGGTGGATGGTACAGCCTGTACTATGAGTAATAGGAGGATAAATATATAAAAGGGATTGTTTTTCATACCTTTGGTCCGAATCATCACTGTGTGTGCCAGTCTCTAACTTTTTAATCTGAAATGTTATGTCTATTCTCTTGTATATTTCTTCTGTAATATGACGACATTTCTCATACTTAGAGTCAAGGCCATCATTGGATATGCTAGACCACACTTGCTTGGTCTCTATTGCTGACATTGTCGAATTTCTTATTGGAATCCTATCCTAATACCACCAAGTCCGTGTTTCAGGCCGTCGAAGAAGTTTTCGCGGTCGAAATTGAGCAACACAGCCATGTTTCTAGCAGAATTATCCAGCGACGGTGTTACGAAATATTACAAGGTATACCAACTCTATGGTCGCGCTAAAACACGATATCAAAGCTCAAAATATCTGATTGTAGAGCTCTATACGCAAAAACAGGACGCAATAATGGTTCTCTAGTCGTTAAATCACTCAATCGTTGGTCCACGGCCGCAAAAACATGCAACTTGCTAACAAAGGATCGTCAATCAACAATTTTATGGCACAATAACATGGTCATTGCTTTGGAATTGCGAGTTAAAATACTGTACATACAACTAAGACTAGATAAAATTATGGTTGTTGCACTCTTCACGAGTTTATGTTAACAATAATTAAACAAATAACACTAAAAACTAAATAAACTACTTTCGCCTTTGCGGCTTTTTTGATTTTTTGACGTTTAAAATTTAGTGTTGCTTGACGTTAATTGCTCATAATTTTTAATGAAAACATAATTTTTTGCCATAGACAATGAAGTGGTTTTCATTTCAAGGCTTCTTTTTTTCAAAGCTGGCAACACTGTCAAAAGCAGTAAACCTTTTTGCCATCTTCGACTTCTCGCTTTCTACTTCCGTGGTTTCCGAACGTAACAATATTTTATTCCCGCCAAATTTTGTTTACCGTAGCCATGTTTTGTTTGCTTGACGTTTCGGGATTTGATAGTGAGAGTGATAAGCTAAATGAAATTATACTTTGGCTTTCTCTTCTCACATTCCGTGACCAAAAATGAGTGGATTCAGTGATAAAATTACTTATTTCATTGAACATTTTTAGTTCTAATATTTGTTAGTTTATCTGCTGCTCCAAATGGCTAGTAAAGGTGCCAATTTTCTGAAAATTAAACAAGTGGCAAAGCTTGTGACTGAGAACAGGCAACCGTGTGTATTTTGCCAACAGGATGTCGATGATGAAGTTATTTACGGGAAATTATACGCCCTGGGAGACATACAATGCCATTATTTCTGTGTGGTAAGTCTTTGTGAGTTAACTTAAGTACTGGATAGTGAAGAACTATTGCAAAGGCACTAGTTAGGCCACACCTATGGATAAGACTAAGCGTAATTAGCTTAATGTTCTGTGAAATTTCATCAACAGCTGGTTGAAATAAAATAAAATGAGATGATGTTAATTAGACTTTATCTTATAGCAAATCTAATTTAGGGATTTCAACTGTTATTAAAACCAACTCAACTGTTAACTGTGTGTTTTTCAACTGTTATGTTGTGTTGTGTATTTAAATGCCTCTGACTATTAGTATCTCATTAAAACTAGTAAGTTTCTTGCAAATTGTTTAGCTCTCTGCCTTATGCCAAGTTCGAGCTATGAATGGTAGTGTTCCACATTTCAATATGATACAAGTACATTGTTTTAAAATCAATGTGAAACATTTCAGCAGGTTTCAATACCCCTGTAAAGGTTTTTGATCAGTATTTATAATACAAAATGTAGTTATGCTGTCACAATACACTTTGGACATTAATCAATGAAGGGAAAAATTTGTTAAACATAATTAAATGGTCCTAGAACCTTTACAGATGTGGTCTGTCAAATTAAACAAAACACCTGCTGCCATTGGTATGCAATGGGTCAATTCCAGAGTATGCAGCTGGTAGTTGGTGCTAGTAGCAGTGTGCTTGAGCTATATATACATGTTCAGAATCGGTGAATTAACCACCTTTGAGCTATGTTTAAAAAATTTCACAAAAATTGTGCTTAACCTCCTATAAATATTAAAAAAAAAATGAGGGCTAAAAGACGGGCGAAATACAAACAGTCTCGTTATTAGCCAATTGCAAGCAAGACCGTAATTTAATGTCACAAAAGCCTCACAATATTAATGCCATCTAGCGATATCTTGCCTGTCTTTTAGCCCTCATTTGAATGTAATTGTTGCAGGGATAAAGTCAAACTGCTGTGGTGTTAAACAGTAGGAATGTTACAGATCTATTGAATAATGTTTTTCCAGCATATTTTGTTGGATAAATTCATATTAATTAGCTCCAGTAAACTTCAGTAAGCTAGTTTTTTTTTTCTATTTTTTTTTTTTTGAGTCAACTAGCCTCACTGCAGTTTTTTTTTAAATTATTTATTTACTCAAATAAAAAACAAAAGAAGTACAGAAATACTTATATCTATAAACCTCTGCAAACTGCGTAGCAGTTTGTTGCAGAAGTGTAGAATCTCATTCACTATTTTGAATACTTTAACACTATGCCGGCTGCGCAGGCGCGCGCGCCGCGGTCCTTGGTTACTTAAGTGAGGCTAGTTGAGAAAGCAAGATAAACACAAACTTTTCCGACAAAATATGATGGCAAAACATTATTCACTAAATCTGTACTTTGTTACATTCTATTGCACATTTGGGCTGCACAATTTTAGATCAATTAGTCTTTCAACTGTCAATATAATATGATTTCAGCTGCTCTCCTGCTGCCTGGTGCAGAAAGGCAAGGATACAGAGGGTCTCTTTGGATTTCTCTACAAGGACATCATTGCTGAAGTGGAGCGTAGCAAGAAGCATGTAAGTGACCTGAACCCTTCATCCCTTTGTACAGTCAACTACTAATAGATCATTACAGCCAAAATTACAAAAATATGTATATACTACTTTATTGACATAACATTAAGGTCATTGTATACATATTTATGTAACTTCAGCTGTATCTAAATCTTTATAGTTGACTGTATATGGGAAGTGAAAAAAACCCTTGATTCTAGTCTCAACTGTCTCATGTAATTCTTATTTAACAGATAACAATGAAAATAGAAAAGATAGTCTTCAACTTTTACCTATATATTACAGGAAAACCTAGAAGTCTATGGTATTTAAAGTAACATAGCACTGTAATGTCTAGGAAAATATGGAGCCTTCTTCTTGCGAGTTGAACTCACACTTATCCAATTTTTCTGTACAGTCACCAGCACCAATATCTAACACAACAAGCGTGCATAAATATCTGATAAAACTCTATAGCCGACTTTAGACTTGCATAAAAAATCGTGCAAGTTGCATTACATTGCAAGCCCGTGAAGCCAACGAGTTTGTAGTGGTCAATCGAGCGCCACAATGTAATGCAATTTGCACGTGTTTTCTTGTAAGTCTAACCTTGGCTTATTTCTATGGCGGGAAGGACATTGCAAACATTTTTCCAACAAAACCCTGGCATCAGTGATTAACACTGCTGAGTCACAGTATCACTGTAGCAATAAGAGTGCGCAAGTGCGTGGCGGGTCAATCAACTTTTTACTGTATCTTATTATATGGTAAATCTGATTAAATTACAGCACTAAATACATATGGATTAAAGTTATTATTGATTAAGGCAATTCCTTCATGATCTCCTACGTATGCTAATAGTAGGTATACATTGCAAACATTTTTCCAACAAAACCCTGGAGACATCAGTGATACACTAACACTGATGTCTCCTGGGTTACAGTATCACTGATGTCTCTTGGGTCACGGGACAGGATAACACACACTGAAAAGTTGATTGACCTATTTAATTGTATTGTTGTACAGAAATGCTCGTACTGTGGGCGTGGCGGCGCGAGCCTGGGGTGCTCCGTGAGTCAGTGCCGCAAGCAGTTCCACCTACCCTGCGGGAGGCGCAAGAATGTTGTGTCCCTCTTCTATGGCAACTACAAGTAAGTCTAGATAATCCTATTTAAGCCTATATACGCCCCACTGCTGGGCACAGGCCTTCTCTTAGAATAAGAGGGCTTGGGCCGTAGTTCCCATGTGAGTCCAGTGCGGATTAAGAACTTTACACGCACCATTGAACAGCTTCGCCGGTTTGTGCAGCTTTCTTCACGATTTTTTCCTTCCGTAAAGCTCATGGTGAAATCCGAATATACTTTCGCTCATGAATTTCGAAAAACTCAAAGATGCGAGCCCAGGTTTGATTTGAACCCATGGTCCTCTGCTTGAGAGGCCATAGGTCAAACTTCTAGGCCACGGCTGTACGGCACACACGCACAAACGTTCACATTTGTAATACTGTAACAGGATTCATTTAATTTTACCGTTCATTTCAACATAATATTTATTTAATTGAGGTTATATGGGACAAATTGTATTTCAGATCATTCTGTGAACTTCATGCTCCGAAGCAGAAGATATCAGATGAGGTGATGGTGAATGTAAAGTTGCGGTTGAAAAAGGAAAGGCTTCTCAAGTCGAATAAGAAAACGCAGAATGTTGTAGACACCAAACAGGACAGCGGTAAGTCATCATCTCGGCCTCAGGGGTCATCATCGGGGGGGACACAGGCTTCCTCTTGGAATGAGAGGACTTTGGCCATGGTTCCATTGAACTGTAGTGTGCTGCGCCATACTCACATTCTCACCTATGTATAATAGTAGTTAAGTATATAATGATTATTGTATCGTCGCTTACATTCATAATAAATGTAGCTTTCAACCTGAACAGTTGTCTCCTTAACGTCCAACATCACGTGGCGATCCTGCCAGGATTCGAACCTGGAATCTTCTGTTCCGCAAGCAGTTATATCAATACAAACACATTTTCGTCACACTGCTCGTAAGCAGCCCCCCAGCTGCGCCAAATTGTATCGACAAGACAATTTTATTTATTTGTATTTCACGGCCTCTTCATCAATGTTTCTAGAACTGGAAGACTCGCCCGTATGTGTGATATGCTACGAAGAGGTGCCGGGGTATCCTTCCACGCAGACATTCTGGCCACCCTGTTGCGGTCGTGATGCTTGGCTCCATCGCAGCTGTTTGCAGGTACAACATACAAACACAGAGAAATGTTTTCATAAAGCCGAGTTTAGACCTGCAAGAAACATCGTGCTAGTTGCATTACATTGCGGCGCTCGATTGACCTCTACAAACAAGCCAACGGGCTTTACGGCCTCGCAATGTAATGCAACTTGCACGATTTTTCTTGCAAGTCTAAACTCGGCTTTAGTGATGAACCGACATTAGTCGATCGTCGGGGCCAACTAGTCGGAACAGCCGACTATCCGGCTATATTTATAGTTGGGTCAATAAACTTTTTAGTGTAGCTTGTTGCCATGGTAGTGTCTCCTGAGTTACGCATTAACTAACCTAACCATAAAAAAACATTTTTAATACAAGCTTTTTTTGCTGACTGTACTTGCATCGTCACCCAAACTACATTTGCATACCAAATTTCAAGTCGATGCAACTGTTGAAGAGTTTCGTCCTGCGGAGACGATCCTGGCTGGACTACCAGGATGTCACTACTAGATTGTTGAATTGTCACGTGATTTACATAAGTATGCCAAATTTCAAGTCGATCCGACTACTGGAAGTTGGTAGAATTTTACTTGCAAGATTTGACTACAGACAGACAGACAACGGGACAGGTGAAACTAAATAAAAGCTTGTAAAAGTATGATTTTATGGGTACAAATCCACTAAATGTTAGGAGTTGTGTTGTGACAGTTTTAAGGCTTCCTTCGTGGCTCGTCTCCTGAGCATGCTAATAGTTATACATTGCAAACATTTTGCTAAGAGTATCAATGATGTCTTCTGAGTTACGGGACGAGTACCATACACTTAAAAGTTTATTGACCCAGTCGGAAAAAACAACCGGCTAGGCGGGCCCGTCATTTATTGATAGTAATATTTTTAAAATATTTAGGGTGAGTGAAATTAAAGATTACTAATTATCGTTTCATTAATAACTTAGTTATGCAATCACAGACTTTTAATTTATTTTTCAAAAAAGACACACTTGTAAAACCGTAAGTAAGCGGCTGTAACAAAATGCAATGTGAAGTAAACAAAAACTATAACTTGAAAAGTTCGTATGTCACTTGGTAAAACCCTTTCCTGTCTTTTTTATGATAAATGCGGCAAATGTTGACTGCAACAGGTTTCTACTGAGTGTCACATAAAAACTTGTCAAAGTATAGTTCATTCATGCCTACACGCTCGGCACGTGCGATGCGAGGTGCGACGGAAATTACCGATTCCACCCGAACAACGTCGAAAGCAATGATCGGCTTGGCCAGCTATTCGATATTTCCAACCGATCAGTCGGCTAGTCGGCCCATCACTAGTTTTCGTCGTCATCATGATTTCAAGGTTTTTTAACAAAAATGGTTTTCGGGTTGTAAATAAGAACTTATAAGGCAAAATGTTTGTTCCAGCGAATGGCGCTTAGTGCAGGCATGCACTATGTGAAGTGTCCGTTGTGTAACGACAAAGAGCAGTTCTACGAGGCAGTCTGCGAACAAGGATACTACCTGCCTGATAGGTATGGACTATAACAGGCTTTGTAGACTATTAGACTTTATAGGTAGTGCCACCAGAGATGAGGTCACGCTCACAAGAACAGGTCATGTAATGCAGAATGTTAAAATGGATTTTGACATTCACTCATTAATTTCATTCTCTATTTATGCAATGACTACTTCATGTAGCTCTGTGTAATCATTCACTTCAACTCTCGTGGCACTATCTATATCCGCTCATGGTAATGATTAGGCCAGTTGACCGAAATACCGAGATTACAAAACTGTTGTGTGAAAAACATTGGTATAAAAAATCATTACTTCTTTTTTATATTTAACAAATATATATCAAATAATAAATTAAATAATAATGAATGAATATGTCCGCCTTTTATACATTAATCTTTGTACTTCCGATCTGTGTATTTCTCTTCTTATCTATTTATTTTTTATGTGAATGGCTCAATCAACTTTTTAGTGTATGGTATCCTGTCCCATAACTCAGAAGACATCAGTGATTCACTTTTTTTAGAAAAATGTTTGCAATGTGCATGCCTAGGAGAAGAGCTATGGAGTAATTGCCTTAAAACTGTCACAATTCCTAACTTTTAGTGGATTTGAACCCCATTAAATCATACTTTTAATAAGTAACGCAGGAGACGTTACCATGACAACAAGCTACGCTGAAAAGTTGATTGACCCAAATACAGAGTAATTTCGTAATAATGGATAATATAAATCCTAAAGATTTGATCACACTAGGAAGTCCGGGCCCGACATCCGACAAGTAGGAACTAGCTCTAACTAGGTTAGTTCTGCCGTTCTGACCATGATCTGTTTGCAGGGACGCGGCTTGGGAGCTGGAGCAGAACGCGTTCGCGGAAATCTACGAGCGGCCCGAGTCGTGTGTCGCGCCGGACTGCGCGTGCCCGTTCGGGCGCTCGCACGACGAGCCGGGGTGAGGCACTAGTATTATTACCCCTGGGCGAATACCAGCGTTTTCGCTGCCGAAAAAAAAAAACGTCATTAGTGTCTTGGCAGATGTTGTCAAAAGAGGTGATGTTCACGGTATTTTTTATGTAAAATAAAGAACACCTAGCTAGGTGCTAAATTTACGACTTGTTTTTATGTTGTGCTAACAAACGTGGGATGCTAATGACGTTTAATAGAGTGATCAAAACTCTAGTCTAGTCGGTCTCAATTAGTCCATGGAAATCCAAAGTCGAAGGAAACGCGGAGCTCCTATTCCGTGTGGCTGAGGTGCTTGGCGCCTTGATGCAACTCTAACTTAACCAAACCTATGTTTTTTTCTTGAAAGCTCAAATGTCATAATTGTCTGGTAGCACTGCGAATTTTGTCCATTGGCGTATCTAGGGTTATTTTTCAGGGGGGAGGGGCCTGGCCTGGATTTTTGTGTGAAGATATCAGTATTATAGAATTTCGAATCGGTAGCCCAACATCCTGGGGTGGGACTAAATACGTCTATGGTTTTGTCGTCACCAAACAGTTGGACGGTGATCTCTATTTGATGTGGAATGTCTGTCTGCAGCATATGGGACATAAAGCTGTGCATCCTGTGTGGGAGCAGCGGCATGCACTCGCGCTGCCTGGCGGCCGAGCGCATGCTGTGCGGCGCCTGCCGCCCCGCCGCCGCAGACATCACGCGGCTCGAGGCGCGCCTGGCTGAAGGTACGGTGTGGGGCGGCGACCATCCCGGCGGCAGCTGCAACATGCACGCGCGCTGCCTGGCGGGACTGGTGTCACTACAATAATCTGTTAGTGACATCATGATGATGTACTAAATTTTTTACTTTTGACTTTATTTTAAATCGAACTTAAAATTTTTGATACCGTTCTTATGGCTGCAATTGTCAAATTTTTAATAATAATGACATTCTAATTTTATTTATTTTTTTTTACTATTTTAGTGTTTTAATTATTATTCTGAAATTCTAATAGCTATTTAGTTATAGTTTTAACATAATTTATTTCATTGTATAAATTTAGACATAGCGGTAACATAATCATAATTAAATTATGTTAATCTGTATTCACACTCGCAGACTACCAACGTTACAGGCTCAGCCTAGTTTGGAGCTGACGGAAAATTCCAACATTATTATTAAGTGTTTTTGTCAAATAAAATAAATTAAAAATAAATAAATAAATGATGGTCCAGCCAGTATTTTCTCTGCAGGAGGGAACTTTTTCAATGATTGATAGCTTTCGTACGGAAATGTAGTTTAGATGACAATGCAAATGAGTATTTCTCAAAAAGTTGTCCCATCATGAAATTGACAAGCAATCTTTTTGTCACGAAATTATTAACACTGAGGACGAGATTATAAAGCATAAACTGCATAAAACATCCAAAATTTCTTGACGTCAGGAAAACGTCACGAAATCTTGTGAGGAAAAAATCGTGATTTTGTAACTACATCGAAACTATCTAGTGGATCCAACAATAAAGAATATCTGACTTTTTATCACTTTTACCACTAGGTTTTGTGTATATTTAAACACAATATTACATATTGAAAATGAAACCAACTGAAAATGGACAACTTTGAGAAATAGTCAAATAAAGTCGATAAAAAGTACAGTCACCAAAAAAAGCTTTGGGTCAATCAAGTTTTTAGTGTATATACTGTCCCGTGACCCAAGAGACATCAGTGATACGCTTTGTTAGAAAAATGTTTGCAATGTGCATGCCTAGGAGAAGAACTATGGAGTAATTGCCTTAAAACTGTCACAACTCCTAACTTTTAGTGGATTTGTACCCCATAAAATCATACTTTTAATAAGTAACTCAAGAGACTTTACCATTACAACAAGCTACTTAAAAAGTGATTGACTCTGTTTCATTGTTTTTGTATTTTGTAGTTATAAAAGCGGAGCAGGAGCGAGAGGCGCGCGCAGTCCGCAGCCGGCCCGTCATGCCGAGCAGGATGTCGCTGCGACGGACAAAGGGCCGGATGGCGACCCAAAGGTAACTACTTGCCATAACATACCCGCTGGCTCGTTGTCCTCAAAATCATAATTTAAAAAAATAGACCTCGATGCGAATAGGATTGAAAGATCTGTCTTTTTGTATATGTTTTGGTGTATTATTATAATAATAATAAATGTATTGTGTGACATTTTAGACGACCAGATAGTCCAGTGATTAGAAAACCTGGCTACGAAGCTTTAGGTCCCGCGTTCAATCCCCTGTCGGGGCAGAAATTTGTATGACAAATAAATATGAATGTTTGTTCTTGAGTCCTATTTGTTTAATGTATTTAATTTAAGCATGTTTCTATTCTGTATTGTTTTATTTCAAATATAGTATACTTAATTAATTGAACCTCTCCATTTCTTCCGTGGATGTCGTAAGAGGCGACTGAGGATATAGGTTTAGGTATACCGTAGGCGACAGGCTAGCAACCTGTCACTATCGTACCGTTTTTGTCAAACTTAAAACCTAAATTTGCTAGAAGTGGCTCCGAAGCGGTAACGTTTCGTGTGCTCTGCCTACCCCATTTGGGAATACAGGCGTGATGTTTGTGTGTTAATTAATTGAGTAGTGCAATCACCTGCATTAATATCTGCCACAGCGGAGCGTGCAGAATCTCTGGCATGTCCTTCCGGCCCTAGGAATAGAGTGGTATCAGATATATATGCACGATTTTTTGTGTCATGCTGGTGCTGGTGTCTGTACAGATGCTTTTATTTTTATTTTTCAGTGCTTCATGTTCATCACAAACTGTACCAAGTATAGAGCCTAATAATGAAATCAAGACTGAAAGTAAGTCCTAACTACACTTATCTTACTTAATCCATACTAATATTAATAATAATAATAATATGCCATTTATTTCGGACAGAATCCATAGAGGTTAGTTACAATGAAAATACAAACAAGTGGTGTTAGTAAGTAGGTACAATTATAATAATTCCGGGATCTTAGGAACTAAATTGCCATGAAAATTCCCGAATATTATAAGTATATTGTGGTCTTCACTGACGTTGCAAGAGAAGTGACTGTGCTAAAATTCAGACCCAGCGGTTGAGATTTAGAGATTTTATCCCTATCCTGTTGGAATATCGGGATAAAAAGTAGCCTATATGTTATTCCAGATGTCCAGCTATCTACATATCGAATTTCAATCGAAGTCCAGCCGTTTTTGCGCGAAGCAGTAACAAACATACGCATACACACTGGCATTTATAATTCTATTAGGAGTAGGTTATGATCAGAAAGTTTATCTGTATATTTGTTTGTTCCGCTTTATCGCCTTGACTACTGAATCAAAATTGGATTTAATCTGCAATAAATAAATATTATTATATTATTATTATTATTAAAATAAATGTATGCTTGATGAATTTTAACCGCAGAAGACATAGAAACTCACGGTTTCAAGGAGTTGTCCAGGGGACACGTAATCCATGGCAACGAGTCAAGTGTAAAAATATGTACTTTTTCAAAGTTTCAAAAACATGTATTCCGACGCGATGCAATAAGGCCGTAGAAACATATTTTGAGTGTTTCGAATATATACTTATTTTTGCACTTGACTGTACCATCAGCCAAATATTATGTGCCCTAAAGTTGGCAATCCTTTGCATGTCATAAAAACAATAATGCCAATAGACGTGTCTGTCAACTTGAAAGTTCGACTTTAGCGACATATTCATTAGATAGGAAGTTGTTTAAAAATTGATTGACCACTTATTTGGCTGATGGTATAAGAAAAAGTTGATCGACCCAATGGTCCTTAGAAAATTATAAAACCCATCTTATATTTAGTGGTTTGACCTATGGCCTCTCAAACGGAGGGCCGTGGGTTCCAACCCCGGCTCGCACGCTCGCATCTCTAAGTTTCTTGAAATTCATGTGCGAAATTACATTTGACATTTACCACGAGCTTTCGAGCGTTTTTAGATTATCTGATCCGATATCGGTATCGCACGCCGATATATCGGGGCTAGAAAAATGTATGAAATATGTACCTGCCATTCAGATTATCTGATCTTATATTATCGATTATCGGATCATAGTTCATACATTTAACTTGCCCCGATATCGGATCGGATAATCTGAAAACGGCCTTACGGTGAAGATCATCGTGAGGAAACCTGCACAAACCTGCGAAGCAATACAATGGCGTGTGTTCCCAATCCGCACTGGGCTTGCGTGGGAAACAATAATGTACAACTCGGAATGTACGCGCAATAATGTACGACGTGATAATCCGAAGCATTATTGCTTCCGATTATCATGCCGTACATTATCATGGTCGCGCATTATCAGGGCGTACAAAATATGAATCCAATCGATTCGAATGAAAATACATTTTTCGCCGCGGATCGAGCGAGATCGATATAGTCGGAGCAGATCCGACCCGCCCGGGTTAGGTTGAAGCCCTTCGTTAGGTTTTTTATTTTATTTCAATCACAGAAATCGTAAGGCATGATAATCGAAAGAAAGAAAGAAAGAAAGAAGACATTTATTCACTTACACAGAAGACACACATATACAGCAAAATTAACACAAATAAAATAAAAAAAAAAAAATTACAGAAAAACACATGAAAATATTAAATACAATGTACACAATGTAATCATCAACAATCGGAAGACAATGCTTCGGATTATCACGTCGTGCATTATTGCGCGTACATTATTGGTTCCCTGCTAGCGAACTAGCCTAGTATTACCCCGTACCGAAGTACGAGGTAATACTGGCTTATGTGCACGCATTTCCATGCCGTGCATTATTTAAGCGTGCATTAACAAGTCGTACATTAACTACAGCCGCATGCGTGGGAACTACGGCCCAAGCTTTCTCATTGTGAGAGGAGGCCTGTGCCCAGCAGTGGGACGTAAATTGGCTGGGATGATGATGGTGATCTTATATTTCAGCTTCAATAAAGAAGGAGATCATTGACCGGCACGAATTGAACCTTAAGACGCCGAAGCGCTCTTTTTTACTGGAACCTGGCATCCTGAAAGACCTGGATAATACCCTCCTGTCACCGGTCAAGATGTTGGAACAGGGCTACATGGAGAAACTGGGGGGGATGGAGGACTTTGTGGTCAATTCTTCGGAGGTGATAGCGAAGATGAGGGCCAGGTTTAACAAGCCAAAGCCGCTTAGCGAGAAGAAGAGGGTTGTCAAGTGAGTGCTTGTTTTTAACCGACTTCAAAAAAGGAGGTTCTCAATTCGTCTGTGTTTTTTTTTTTGTGTGTATTGTGGGCCGAAACTCCGCTTTTTGTGGGCCGAATTCAATTTTTAGGTTCCCATTGACACCTATCTAGGCTCTGATGATGGGATCTTAGAGAAATCGAGGGCAACCCAAATTTTAATAGTACACCTATAACGATTTTGGTACCAAGTCAAGTATTTACATTCAGAAAGAATCATTTGGTGAACTGGACCTGAACTATACCGTGTTTGAGCTTAATGGAATCGTTGTGAGATGCACTTTGGCTACAAATAACAAAAAATCATGAAAAAACAATTTTTACAAAAAAATTAACCAACTCTTAAACCTTGAAAATAATTTTCTACTAGTTTGAAGTCGGTGCCTCAGCACGAGCCAGCAGGAGTGATTGAAGCCCAATATATAGTATGTATGTGAGGTAGACGACTATAGTTCCACTCCTGCTGGCTTGAGCTCAGGCACCGACTTCAAACTAGTAGAAAATTATTTTCAAGGTTTTTGAAGTTGGTTCTATTTTTTTTAACTGACTTCTATGAAAGGAGGTGATCCGGGCCGGATTAACCATTAGGCTGAGTAGGCAACTGCCTAGGGGCCCCGCAACGGCTAAGGCCCCGTGGGGGCACTAAAGACATCGAAAATGATTCATACAGTGAACAATTAACTGGGAGTTTTGTATTCTCAATGACAATATCTGTCATTACTTTTTTTGACCCATTCTGTCAGTTGATTTTATTGAACTTAAAAACAGCTGATGTTCATTAAAAGCCTAAGAGGCACTGAAATTGAATTGCCGGAGGGCCCGACATTGTTAATCCGCCCTGGAGATGATCTATTTACTACTATCAGGTCTAGTGACGCGAAGTGGGTCTTGGCCTGCAACATTCTACGCCACGCTTTACGATCTTCGGCCAACTATTGTCAGCCTTTGCGTCCGAGGCCCAAAGGTCTGGACCTCGTCCCTCCAACGGTACCTGGGACGCCCATCGGAGCTAAGTGCTCTATGTAGGGCTGCAGAAAGTCTAGTGGTCTTGCCTTACGATAATTATTGGCATGAGGCTGCGTGGCCACCAGAGATATGCGAGGATGCCAGGAATCTTTGTCATGGATCAATGAGGGCTATCGCGTATGAATTCGCCGCTAGAGGCGCTAGTGTGGCGTGAGGTATCCGAAATGTCAAATCTCATAGTTTTTGGGTGAGCTACGCGGGTTATAATTAGAATAATTTTGTGAATATTTTGCATGACCTGAAATTAATTATGGCAAGTTTTGTCTTTCGGAAACTTTTGTCCTCCCTTTTTTCCGAACAAAACGGGACTACGCAACACTGTGGTTGCTCGATATTTTCATGGTACGGTTTTAAGGTGTATTAAATATGATTTTAATCTAAACTTGGTTTTCACGCCCGTAATAACAGACTTTGAAAGCCACACTTAAAAACCTCACACAACAGTGGCGCCATCTAGTGAGACAAAAAACGATAGCCCTCATTGAAATGCTTCATATTCCTATCCTCGCTCAGCGCAGTTCTAGTGGAAACAGCTCGGCGGAGCGAGGATAGGTAAATGAAGCTTTTCTATTGGTTCATTTCAAACACATTCCTCGCAAATCTCTGGTGGAAACACAGCCTGATTTGCGGGCAAAAGCTAGTTAAATATAAGTCGCAGGGCAGCAGAAGTATTCAACAATTTTCTTTATTTTTACAGTGAAATTCTGGACGAGCTGTTTCAAAATGTGTTTAAAGAAAACCTGGAGAATAATGATAATTCGAAGAGGTGGAGTTCACCAAAGAAATGTGTCGAAGTATTCGGAGAATATATGGAGGTGAGTTATAAATCACGAACAAGAAAGAACAAGTAACATTTGAACAGGTAACAATTTCAGTATAGTGTGGTAAGCCCTTTAAGAAGTGAAAGAGTAAATAGCCGTAGCTGTATTTTTTCGAATGTGGAAATTACAATTGGTAGAGATCTCTTAAAGGGATAAGTTCGCCTTTGTACATATATTTCATTGTTTGTCATCATGTGTTTGTTTACTTATTTTGTACAATAAAGAGTTTACATACATACATAATAACAATACGACGTTTAAAAATACGGCTGGGCAAATAACGTTTTTTTTTTTTTTATGCTCATTTCGCATCACGTATCAGGTTGGAACCTTTGTGCTAGTAACGTCATCTTGACATCCCGTACATTTGCCAAGGAAGGCATAGCGAAATTGATTATGAAAGGTTCCATCCTGGTACGTCGTCGAGTTTTCTCGACTACAAATTACTGATAAATTATGAGAACGCCACAGGGCGAAAGACTTGAAACGCGCATATGAATTCGCCTGCAATAATGCGTTTTATACGGTTTCGTAGTCCTAAAAAAATAACTTTTAGATTCTGTCTTTCGCAGCGAAGCGCGAAAAAATTGCAGAACAAGCAGAATGTTAACATGTTTAACTGTTTAACTTTTATTATCTTTTCTTCTGTTACAGGAGTCAAAAGAAAACTTAACTGTAAACTATCTGAAACAGAAGAATCACTTGAACAATCTAAAGAAATCCGTAAAATCGACGATGAAAATGTCAAAACGGATGATTTTTTAACAGACGAAATAAATTTAGTTAATAAAGACAGTATCGATGCGAAAGATTCAAATTGTAGTGAAGGTGAGGGTGCTATCGAGAAGAGCGATTCAAATCCAACAGTTGACGACAATGATACCACTAAAAGCGATGATGGTGATGATGATTCTTCAGCCACATTTGAACTACCGTCAGAATCTGTAGCGAAAAGTGATGACAGCTTAAACGACTTTGATACGCCTAAGACATTGAAAACTGTCGACATAGAACATAATTCCAGTTTAGAGATTTCAGAGCATGACGACGTTGTGACATTAATATGATAGAAATGCAGTGGGAATGAAAAAGAGTTCATTAAGACAATTATAATAAAAAGTCCTGTCAAAGATAAGAAATGTTCCTTCAAATTCAGTGCTATAGATAAAGAAATTTTAGAAACAGAAAATGTTGATATGGACGTTGAGAAATTCAAAGATCATTATCTGAATGAGGTTGACCGCTTTAAATGTAATTTTAATCATAATCATGTGGCCAACAATGATAATGATAAGGTTATAAGTTCTGCAATTGATTTTGCCATAGACGCTACTAGAAAAAGGAAACTTGATAACAAGGGTGTCAAAGACAAGATCAAAAAGAGGAAATTAAAGAAAACCGATGGTGAAGTGAAAAGAGTAAAGAAATTGAAGAAAAAAGATTGTCATGATAGAAAATTAAAATTGAAAATTAAATTTAAAGATGAAAAGAAAAAGAAATTGAAGAGACAGAAAACTAAGATTTTAAAGCAGTACGTTTTACAGTATTCTCCTGTGCAGTTGACTAGTTTGATAACTAAACCAGAAACAGATGTTTCTCCGATGAAAAGAAAATATAATAAGTTTGAAAAGTCACCGGATAAGTTGGTGCAGACATCCATTCAGAGTTTTTTTAAAGTTAAATGAAATCTACTCGAGAAAAAGGGTTAAGCTGCATTCACATTTATCGGTCGTGTTGTGTCGTGACGGCTTGTGTTGTATCGCATTAATAATATACATATACATTACCAGAAATATTGGGAACCCTTGGAAACGTATTTTTTCGTGTCAAAAACATAAATGACAAATGAAGCGCGTCGTTCGGTAGTGACGTCACGCGGAACTTTAACTGGCGACTATATTCTATCATTTATATAATATAATATATATAAAATAAATAGAATAAATATAAGAGAGAGAGATAACGATATTCACAACAGAACACGACCAATAAACACGGACAGAGCGCTAGGGTAGTTGATACCAATAAACAATAATGGACTATCTAGTGTCCTGTAAATCTAATTAGTCTGTCAATTAGATTTTTAGAGAATATTAGACATTTTTAGAGATTATTTTTTCTTTTAATGTAAAATGATAAAGATATAGAGCGCCAGTTAAAGTTCCGCGTGACGTCACTACCGAACGACGCGCTTCTTGTCATTTTATGTTTTTGACACGAAAAATACGTTTCCAAGTGGTTTCCATATTTTCTGGTAATATAACTGACTAATAATACATATCACTTATTGTAATCAACAATGACATGCTTACTACATAACAGGAAGTAGTATTTAGGTAATATTTTTGATACCTACATGTAACTCAAGCCTTCGTAATGTTATTTATTTAATTTGATGGTCCTTTATCAAGTAAGTAAGATATAAATATCAAGTGCCTTAATTATAAATCGTAGATATAAGTCAAAATTAGGAAGGAATATCTTTATTAGTGAATGGAGAAGATATTCTAAATACGAAATTTGAAAGTGTATTTTTGTATATTACATTTTGTATACCTATTTACATTCAAAATTTGGCATTGCATTCTACATTATAATTTTTAATCACAAAGAAACTCGTTTTATATGTATGAAGTCCTTGACACAGCACTTAATCCTGTTATCCGCCCGTTAAACTTGTTTTGATAAAAAATATTTAATTAATTGTCACAGTTTTTGATCATTTTACCGATTGTTAAAATAAAGTGAAAATAAATTCAAAAATTTTAGTGTGTATTGTTTCGGTGTTCTTGTTAGCCGGTGTTGCTATGTGTAAGTTAAAAACTACTATTTTAGATTATTTTGTAACTAATGTGATGTAATGGTCCAGCCCAACGTTTGAATAAACATTAATGACTTATTATAAATACTCTTATTATTTATATACCTTTGCTTTAGATTTATCTCCATGACCTTGATTCACATATAATAGGCGTGTCGCTAATGATTTTTTTTTTCTATATACACCGTATTACAATTTAAGTCAAATCATTCGAAGGTAGTTTGTCCCCGCGACTTCGTTTGCGAATAATTCCGCATGTGGTAACTAAAATATTCTGGATAAAAACCAACTGTTCTTAGAGTCTAAATTATGACAGTATCTCGTTACCAAGCTACACATAAACTCAAAAAAAGATATGACAGTGAAAAGATAGACGCCTAAATCATTAACAATAGCAAAATGGCAACATTCAGTGCCCTGACACGTGACCAATTTTTGTTTTACCCTCATTAAATAATTGCAAAGACGGGTTGCACTTGGTTACACATTCTCGATGCAATATGTGAAGTGTAGTTGCCGTGTACACTTCTACTTTTTATATTCTGTGCCATACGCACTGAAATTTTAAAGATATTTACTAGTTCTTTCAGTTTTAGCCTGGAATATTTTTTACTTGTGTTACTATTTAATTTCATTGCTGCCTTTTAGTGTTGTAAGTGTGGCGTTTTTTGGACAAATTAATACTTTTGGGTATAGTATCGATAAATAATTTATATATTCATTCATGTGTTTTCCGTTGTTAAAACTTAAGACGTAAAATTAACTATTACAAAAATAATTAACTCTTAATTACACACGCTTAGGTTTAGTAACTGGGCGACCAAACTTCATACGGATTAGAATACGCGTTTCCTTTGAGACAAAGTCCAAACTAAATCAGTTCTTTTTTAAACCCCACATAGTAAATATCGTCGATATCGACTACTCCTTTACTTTAATTAAAGTTTATCATAGATAAAATTAAATAAACTTACGATAATATTACTATAAGGCATTACTCATATGTAGTCTAATAACTGCATATTTTTGTAATAGATAAATCTTAATTTCTTTGTGCCGTTTAACGTTAAAGATGGTTAAAAGCCCTTGATTATTACATCGCATCGCAACGGTAAGTATTTTTATAGTAGCTTTTATTTTTTAAATGGCAACACAGTGTTTTGTTTGTTGTTTAGTGTTTACACCTTCACTAAACGGAAACAAGTTCGACTGGACGCTATTCATTCAGTTAATTTTATACTTTCTATTGATAACTATCTCACCAAACAATAAAGTTATTCTAGTTACTAGTGCATTTAGTTATAATAAACATATGCAAAGAATCCAATACTCGGTTACGATACAATATTTGAAAGTCAGATTTTCTTTCTTCAACAAATTAGTTTCGAATAAGAATAGCGACGTTGCCGTTCCGCCATACT
This sequence comes from Choristoneura fumiferana, assembly GCF_025370935.1. NCBI lineage: Eukaryota > Metazoa > Arthropoda > Insecta > Lepidoptera > Tortricidae > Choristoneura > Choristoneura fumiferana. Next base: position 1,719,164 of record NC_133501.1, read on the forward strand.
GGATTTGGAACAACAAGAAGTTATTGAACTGTTAACATTTTGGATTTATTTCTTTTCCGAATAAATCTTCAAGCGTAACTACCGTGGAAATACGTAAAGTAATGCTCAAGTGTCTTGAAATGTGTAAATCTGAACGCTCGCAAATTTCTGATGCAATCACAGTTTGGCAACAGCGCGTTGTATCGGAGT
>NC_133501.1:1719693-1739869 GCF_025370935.1 Choristoneura fumiferana
ATATCTGTTGACAACAGTCCCCCGTACTAAAAAAAACAAATGCTATTGATATTTTTTTTTTACTTTCTCATACAAAAAGTGGATACAATTCCACTACAGCGCTTGTAACGTTTTGTGGTAAGTACAGTTGAGTGTAAAAATATTATGAACTTAAGTATCCCATTCTTCAAAAACATGTATACCTACCACGCAGACTGATATGACCGTGTATAATAACATATTTTTGAGTAGTTCGAACAGATACAGATTTTTGCAATTGACCGTCATGGAAACAATTACGTACCGCGGTGGAACCTTTTCATAAACAATTTCGCTATGAGTTCTTCGGCAAATATCAATTATCAACTTAGTACCTGGCTGCATATGTCAATTAGTGTCAAATAGTTGCACAATGCACAAGTAATTACTATAACATTCATCACAAAAACATCTTTCAAACTTAGTGGGTTTATCCAAATGCAAATATTTGTTTTCTACATGCGCAAAAATCGGTAGACATATGCACGCACAAAGTGTTTTGTATTCAAAGAATCCAATGACCTCGCTCTAATGCAACACATATGGTTTTTTTACGCTATTTACTTATTCACTTAATTTAACCGCTAACTCAACTTAAATCATTTTTACTTACAGCTAGTACAGGAATCCAACTGGAAAATAATAAATTAACTAAAACACGTGTGCACAAAACGTAATCGCAGGTCCGACACGACGTCGCGACTGAGCGAGGAGTGGAGCCGGTCGGAAAGAGATAGCCGGCGAAAATAAAGGCCGATGACGACAGCTCTGCGATAAAAAAAAAACAAACACGGCTAGAATAGTTAGTTAGGCAGGGCATTGGATTTTCCAGTCTGTGAGCGGTAAACAAACATGCCTTGGGAATCGCAAGGTCTAATTTCGATTTGAAAGTTTTATATCTTAAACATCTGGCGTTAAAAATGGATGATGGATATTCATCATCTTCATCATCATCCCCGCCTATTAACGTCCCACTGCTGGGCACAGACCTCCTCTCAGAATGAGAGGGCTTGGGCCTTAGTTCCCACACCGGCCCAGTGCGGATTGGGAACTTCACACACATTACATTTTTATGGTATTTTGCCGCCCCCTAAATGTGTCGCACGGGGCGGAGCACCCTCCCGCCCCTACTACGCTACGCCACCGATGTAGTACCTATATAGTAATATTCGGCAAAAAGTTATTAAACTTAAACACCAACTAAGATTAAAGGTCTCTGTCTACACATTACACCGTATTATGCCATGACCGAAATAGGACCGTGTCAGACGGAATGTCAAACGCGTACATGACACGCGACGGCCACGGTTGGTTACGAAACGCACATATATACGTTTATATATATATATATATATATACACATATACGTTTATATATATATATATATATATATATATATATATATATATAATAGTCTCATACTTTTCGATACAAAGAATATAATTTTTGTCCTGACACGTTGATTTTATTACGCTCATGGTACGATACGATACGGTGTAGGTAATGTGTTACCTTAAAGATACAAATCTAAACTGAGTATGTTTGCATGTCTGTCACATCTTCACTTCTTAGTGAAGAAATAAATTGTAATGAAATTTTACAGAGATATTTAAGGAGTATTGATATTAAAAGAAACCGAAAACTGGGCAAGAGAGCATAATAAAATAAGTTTTTGGTAAAAATTTCATTTTTAATACACAAGCTTTTTTTGCTGACTGTACTTTTTGTTGACTGTACTTTTATTAAATAAAAAAAAATGTTTTTATTTTCAGACAACTAATTTGGTCCATAGCATGTTAGTAACAATAGAAACTTAAGAACTATGTTAGTATATATATCTGCATTGGTATAATTTATTAGACGCAGGAGCAGCGTGCAGCATGTTAAACCTATTTATTGTCACCCAAACTACATTTGCATACAAAATTTCAAGTCGATGCCATTAACCGTTGAAGAGTTCCGTCCTCACTAACAGATTATTGTATTGTCACGCAAGTTACATAGGTATACCAAATTTCAAGTCAATCCAACTACTGAAAGTTGGTCGAATTTAACTTGCAAGATTTGGATTACAGACAGACAGACAACGGGACAGGTGAAACTAAATAAAAGCTTGTAATAAAAAAAAAACGGTAAACAGGAGGCGTATTTGCCTAACGTTTCTGACGCTCGCGATCGCAATCAAATGACAGATTTCGCATACTGAAACTGTCATTTGATTGCGACCGCGAGCGTTAGAAACGTTAGGCAATACGGCCTCAGGTTCCATTATAATGTTTTTAGTATAATTAGCTTACATACTTTTTTATAGTTGCACAATGCTCTTTTCTCTCAAACCTGTTTTCTATTAAATTTCGTAATTAATTTTGCATCCCCAAGCCCGAGTCTATCCTGCATACCTACCTACCGCCTGGCCCGCGGGAAAACCTAGCGAGCCAGGATCGTAGGGGCCAGCACACACTGGTGGAGCCTGGTTAGCAAACGTCACCTCGACTATATGGCAAGTCCGATGCTGATAATCCTACATAGGTACTGTACTAACCTCTTGTGTCCGTTGATTCGATGCTGGCAGCATAGTTTCTAATTTTAAAATAATAATAGGAAACGGACGTGTTATATTTATAGTTTATATCATGTAATTATTCTTCATAATTTAGTAAATGATCAACAGCAACAGATTTTATTTATCTATATCTACCTACATACTTGTTACCGGTTGTATGATGTGAACCTGACTCATAGATTTACAGATCTTATATAATGAACCTTGTGTGTACTTAGTGTACCTTAACTACAGGCACAAATAGACTAAATGAAGTACTCAGATAACTTAGCATTGGAATGATGTTGGTAATTTTGTTCTTAAAATGAAAACAACATAACGGGTTAATATAGGTGGTTTTATTGACGAATACGACACACCTACGATAACTCAATTTATTTTCGACAAACTATGCGAGAACAAAATAACACTTTCGGTGAGGCCAACATATCATAGTAATATTAATAGATAACACCAGAAACAACCACCAGGTGCCTATTTTAAAACATAATGCTTTATTAAAATTACTAAAATTATAATTAAATTAAATATAACCTAAAATAATATTAAAATGTTACAGGTATAAGGTAATCTCGTAGAAGTCTGTACTAACTTATCAGATTGCCCCGGTCCGCTACTGCTCGGCTCTCAGCCGAGAAATGACCCCCGTACGAGTGCCGGCGGCTTTTATAGACCATCCTCACCCTCACTTCTTAATAACAAAGTTTTACGAAATATGATATAACACGTACTTATTTTAACTGATAAAATCAACAAAGAATAATACATGAATTTTCAATTTATAATATGACTTAACTTATGACTAATAACAATATCAGAAAGACACATAGTCTTACAATCAATTATCCATTATAACATAACATTATTGTAATAAATTTATTTACTTTAATTCCAAAATACTTAAAATTATTAATTATGTATATATATATGTGTATATATAACACGGCCATTCTGATATGTACTACGTTCTCGGAGTACATAGAAATGGTATTTTATGTTTTGGGAATTTACGAAGGAAAATGTTTCACACAAAAGATTTGGGATTATCTGGATAAGTTCAATTTATCTCTTTTTTTTGTGATATTATTTAGTTTGTTAGTATAGTTATTTATTCACGAAGTTTGGTGCTCAGTTGTTTAATAAAAGTTTTTATAAGACTTTTCTTTCTGTACTTAATATTGTTTTGTAGATAGTTAAATATAAATTGCACAAATCGTAGCTAGATTCGTCTTCAAAGCATCATGTACCCCTTGGGCCTAGTTGGGGTTTTTTTTTTTTTTTTTTTTTTAGCAGCTTCAGATTTTTGTAACTTTTTACTTTTGTTCTTAGCCACAGACACAGCCACAGGCAAAGCCACAGGCACAGTCACAGGCATTTTTTTTTGTTTATACGTCAGTTTTTGGGAAAACGATTTCGTCAGTATTTGTCTGCCTTTGTCTTTTGCCGTCTCGGTCTGTTTGTTTGAGTTTGTCTTTGAGTAAGTCTGCCACAGGCACAGCCACAGGCACAGCCACAGGCACAGCCACAGGCACAGCCACAGGCACAGCCACAGGCACAGCCACAGGCACAGCCACAGGCACAGCCACAGGCACAGCCACAGGCACAGCCACAGGCACAGCCACAGGCACAGCCACAGGCACAGCCACAGGCACAGCCACAGGCACTTCGCATTGTGTTCATTCTGTGTGCAGTCTGTCAGTCAGCAGGTCATTAAGTCAATCAGTCAGTCAAGCCCTCTTTCATAATGAACAATTCAACAGCCAAAATAACTGGTTGTTCAATAAACAAGTAAAGAATTTTTATAATGTTCAATTATTTTTTAAAATAACAAAACTGATTACTCGTCAACTTTGGTCTATTTTTGTTAACTCTCTATATATATCGCGATGTTTAAAAACACTAGTACATATTATACACCTACCGCTATGATAACCACTCCTTTGCTGCGGAAGATCAGTAAATTTTGAAACTTACCTAAAACATTTTAGTTTACCGCAATAATATTAAACGTTTTACTCCGATCACCGCGAATAATAATTTCACATTTTAAACTGCCTTTCTAATTATTATGATAACCGTCTAGTCAACCTCATTCGTCCTAGACCACGTCAAAGAAATGTGATCAGTTATTTTATGTATCAAAAATTGTGATATAGAATGTTGCTACATTCGTACGTAATGTATACGTACCCACACTAGTCTATAAACATTCAATAAACACTAAAAATTACTTAAGCAAACCCTCAACCTGTATGTGTAAGTAGTTATTTGACAATGGCAGGACATCCTCTATCAGCACTACTTGATTTATTAATTTATTTTTTTTTGTTCACCGCCCTAATTAATAACTCAGTAGAACGGTTTAACAAATATATTTTAACTAACTATACTGTAAATACTGTAAATGAATTTTTAACAGAATGAGAATAATGTAAACTTTTCTTCTATAATGCAGCACAACTATAATTTGTATGCCTTGCGGCGGAACACAGTGATACTTAAGATAGAATTTAAGACCTTTGTACAATGTCATATACCTGTGTTAAACAAATAAATATTATTATTATTATTATCACTAAACTTTTAATTTAATCCAATAATTTTATTTATGGTTATTGATAATTAACTAGCTCGGCCAAACTGACATAAATAGTATAAAATAACGCTTACGTCAGCAACGAAGTAATTATTATTTCCGGTTCTCACATATATACTTAAAAATTTTAATGGTTTTATAAATCTAAATTGTTATTACAAATCTAATTATTTCAATATAAAAAAAAGACTGGGTGCTGAATTAAGCTTATAGTTCGTCTTGTCTCATTTAGGTTGATCATGGATACTATTAAATAATTATAACACAGGGTACCTGGACAACAATCATGCAAGACGGTAGTTGGAAGTCGCCCCCTTTTTTTTTTACAGATATAAAAAAATGACAGATTACAACAACATGAGATTTAAAAATATACATATAACGATGTCTGATGATCTCGTCCGAACTAGCAACTGTTGGAGGATTAAGGGCAGTTCGATCGAACACGACTAATACAGGCTAACTGCTTTTTAATAAAATAAAATTGAGAAAAATTTTAGTGTGTTTCACATTTTATTGTAGGTATCTACAAACTGGAACTCTGCTCAATTTTGCTAAAATCTGATCAGCGATTCTATTATTAGGACTCAAACAGGTCATACCTATAATAATGGTATGGATCCATTGACTATAGAACAAGTCATTAACAATCATCTAATCTATTCAAATAAATAAATTACTGAAGAACTAACGAGCTTACTGCCAGGTTAAAACATTTTTTATTTTTTTTTTAAACATTGCAATCATTGTATCAGGGTACTTTGATTAAATTATTAGTGTTTTTTTTTTGCAATGTTATTTACCTACTTACTGATATACATTTATTTATGTAAGTATACTAACGAACTTGGAGTCGGAAAACACGATTAGCTAAAAGAAAACTGGATAGATTTGGGCTCCAAAACAGCATCCAACAATAACTTATTTTGAAAGTTATTTCAAAAGTAGTAACAATTCGTACAATTTTAAAGCACTTACGAGTAGCTTAGGCCCGTTCAATATATTAAGTCCTAGCCCAGGAGAGAACAAAAGTCAAATATATATGTTATTATTACTATCATAGGTATAACATTTGGTAACTAATAACATGGACTAGGCGATTGCCTGAATAAAGAGTAATTATGTTGTTTTGTCTCTTTGTTTGTCTTCATTCTAAGGGTTAGGTTTTTATAATAGTTATAAAAAGTAAAATACAGAAAAGTATATACAAACTAAAAATATTATAAAAACCTATTTAATTATTATTATTATTATGATATGGTATAATTAAAAGTAGTAATACTGTACTGATTCATCTATCACTGGCATTAATAATTTATGAGGGAACCATCTTCTCGAAAACTGTTTTGTCCCGTTAAAGTACGTAGCTTAAAAGTGATTGGCAGTAAATAAACGACTTCAGTACCTACTCAGACTAATGACGAGAGTAAAACATTAGACATTATATACGGTATTTGACTATTTTGTATATGTTTTACAAATTAAAACTACACAATGCCTGTTATCGAATAAAAAACCATTTTTAAGCTACCCTTAGAAATAACAAAGTTATACAGGTTTGAAATTCAAGATTAGACCGAGAAAGCCATACTGGCATGTGACGTCACACGCCAGTACCGCCATACTTGCTGCATAGAGAAAAGCGTTTGAGAAAGAGGCAGGTATATAGATTTTTCAAAAAATACACTTTAAATCCAATTTTCAACCGATAATATTTTCTCTTCGCTAAACACTATCTGTAAATTTATATTTTCATAATAATAATCAGATATGGCAAAATCAGGAGTTGTCAAATACCGTATTGGCGTTACGTGTTGGTAAACGAATCTCGAACAGTTTTATTCTTGCGTCACAGTGGGTAGTTTTTGCTCGCGAACTTAAGAGACTTTTCAAAATCATGGGTAGTAATCGAAATAAAGGTGGCTTGTCTAGTTAATTCAAATTTTACATAAATGAGCAATTTTAGTGCTGTGATATTTAAAAATAAAAATAAAAACCTTGAGGTGAGTCTTGTAAAATTACGGTTAAAGGATATTATTTTGTCTGTAATATCCAGACAAAACAAATCCCATAATTTTTAAAATAGAATCTATCACTTCATGACTATACAACAGCAGTATATTTAATTTCCTTTACATACTCAGTTAATTTAATCAGGCGTTTTTCATCAGAAAAAGAAATATTAACTCAATGCACAAAAGTTTTAGATTCTGTTTTTTTTTTTTTTCTATCAAATGACACAATATTAAACGATGATATTTGGAATTTATAATTTTTGCAGGTCTTAATTCTCGTAAAAATTTATCCGTTCACAATAACTATTACCTGAGAACTTAGTCCACTATGTTTTCTTATAGTTTTAGAGGTATATTAAAACTGTAACTACTTATAATGTCTAAATTAAATTTTAACGGCTTAAGCAAAAAAAAAAATTTTTTTTTTTTTGCTTTTAAATCTAATTAAACATTTTTTTTACTCTTATATATCCCAATCATCAGCGTTGTGGAATTTGTGGAATTGGAACTTTAGAGAAGTTACCGAGTAAGTCTTCGTTCAAGAAAATTATGATTATTAAATATTATGTAGTCATTAGCATAAACAATATGAATAGATCATCTTCAGACTTTAGTGATAGTAAAAAAAAAACTGTACCGAAAACAAAGGAACCTCCAGTTGAGTAACACCAGATCTTGAAAGTTGCACTGGCCTGTGTGTAGTAGTCGTGCTTCATTCTTCCTGGAAGTTATTCAGCATTCCAAAAAAAACTGTCCCGCGTTGGATACTCCAGTACCATACTACGATAGGTACTGCAATCGTAGGACAGAGATCAGGGCGATTGTGCCACCAGGAAGCTGCTGTCTGCTATGCCTCAAGTCACGGTGTCCATGAAAAAATAACGATAAAACCATTAATAACGTAGCTAGATGTGATCCCACTTCTGATGTTATATTTATAGTTTATATCATGTATTTATTGGTCATAATTTAGTAAATGATCAACAGCAACAGATTTTATTTATCTATATCATACCTACATACTTGTTACCGGTTGTATGATGTGAACCTGACTCATAGATTTACAGATCTTATATAATGAACCTTGTGTGTACTTAGTGTACCTAACTACAGGCACAAATAGACTAAATGAAGTACTCAGATAACTTAGCATTGGAATGATGTTGGTAATTTTGTTCTTAAAATGAAAACAACATATAACGGGTTAAATATAGGTGGTTTATTGACGAATACGACACACCTACGATAACTCAATTTATTTTCGACAAACTATGCGAGAACAAAATAACACTTTCATGAGGCCAACATATCATAGTAAATATTAATAGGTAACACCAGAACAACCACCAGGTGCCTATTTAAAACATAACGCTTTATTAAAATTACTAAAATTATAATTAAATTAAAATATAACATAAAATAATATTAAAATGTTACAGGTATAAGGTAAATTGTAGAAGTCTGTACTTAACTTTATCAGATGCCGGTCCGTACTGCTCGGCTCTCAGCCCGAGAATGACCCCCGTACTGAGTGCCGGGCGGCTTTTATAGACCATCCTCACCCTCACTTCTTAATAACAAAGTTTTACGAAATATGATATAACACGTACTTATTTTAACTGATAAAATCAACAAAGAATAATACATGAATTTTCAATTTATAATATGACTTAACTTATGACTAATAACAATATCAGAAAGACACATAGTCTTACAATCAATTATCCATTATAACATAACATTATTGTAATAAATTTATTTACTTTAATTCCAAAATACTTAAAATTATTAATTATGTATATATATATGTGTATATATAACAGACGCAAGGTGTTAAACAGAGACTTGTATGCTAGCTGCCAATGTAGTAACGTGATCTTGAAATATAAAAAAATTATTTAAAAGTATTGATTTTATTTGCTTAAAAACTTAAATAGGAAATATTAAGCTAGTGGACCGTCCGTCCACTACAATTTGGTGGAGGTGCGATCCGTCCTCTTGCGCGCAAAGCGAGAAAAAATAATAAGAAGCCTTGAGTAAGTAAGGATCGACGAGAAAAGAAAAGGTAAAGTTTGCATTTATTATTATATATAGTGGGTCTCATCATGGCGGACAAAGCTACGTTCGATGGCGCTGGCGACGTGTCAGATTTTATTATGCAATTTGAAGCTGTAGCAGCAATACGCGGCTGGTCGGCAGATCAAAAGAAATTTGCCATCGCGGCGTACCTAACAGGATCCGCAGCATCTTGGTATAAAGCAAAATTCTCTACTTCACTAATTATGAAGATTTACTGAGCAAGATAAAAAATGAATTTGAGGTGGCTGTAGATTATACTCAATTATTTTATCTACGGAAACAAAATCAGTCCGAGAATTTGATACAATATTTTTATAATTTAGATTTATTGGCAGAGAAAGCCGATATAACCGATGAAGCGAAATTTACGAAACATTATTTGTGCTCGGTACAAGATAAGTATAAAATGTTGTTGGCAACGAGAAATTTTTGATTCTAAGGATGATTTGAAAAAAGTCTTAAGACAAATTTCAGAAGTGTCCGGAGAAAATGGACATGAGGATATAAATCTGCCGATATATAGACCAAGTGAGGCCGTGGTTATTCCTGAGGCGGGGACGTTCCGCAAAATGTTATGCAAACCCCGAGAAGCACGTATCAGTCGCCATACTTTACCAATACGCCACAGCAGCATGGGACTCCGAGAACCCCATTTACGACGCGTGTAACTCCAGTAGCTACGCCAAATCAACGGACACAAGAGGTTAGTACAGTACCTATAATCAATATCCTTATCTACGTATTTTATTACGTACTTTATTATTTTCGTTAACTTTGACGTGAGATTCAGTTCAATGGTAGACACTAACAGCCTTATTCATAAAAAGTTAGAGCCTCCTTGAAGGCTCCTTGAAGGCCCGATGCTAAAAAACGTGATTCATAACGTCTGTTAGCGCTAATCAGTCGATCAAGGCTCTGCTAAAGTTAGAGGACCGTAGACCCTCCTTTATCTCCCTGCTAAGTCACAAAATGGCCGCCACAAGTTTGAACAGCTGACTTGGACAAGAGCAAAAAACCATACCGAAGATATTTATAGTGAAGGCAGGGCTACACCAAGATTAAAAAAAAAATTGGATTTTTTTCAGGAATTTTGTATTTAAAAATCCTCTAAATTAGCAACAATAAATTAACAATAAATATGAAAAAAAAAATTAGGATGATTAACATAATTACGGCTTTTTGCACAACATAAACATGCTGATCGGAAATGGCGGGAAAACAAACATCTCGCTTTTATTTTTTTTCCTGCTAATTTGCTGTCACTGCTGTCAATTTTTTTTTTAATTATCGATTAGGCCATTTTTTGGTCTGATTTGTCAAGGTGGCCAACATGACGCGTCTAATCCGTCTATCAGCAGCTCAACAACTAGCAGACTGCTAGCAAGTGTATATGAACAGACCGATCAAACCTCAATTAAGGTTTTTTATGAATAAGCTGTAAGTACTTGGTAGTAACTTTTTGGAGTATACATAATCAAATAGGTAGGTATTTGATTATGTATACACCAAAAAGCATCGACATCTATGTACAGACTGCATGTTTCATACATCAAAACGGCGCACAAAATTAGTTCACAGCGCGGATTTGTGAACCTTTCACTATAGTTTGTTGACGTCCGTGACAGGGTTTTTCAATGTAATATTGATGATTGATGCGCCGCGCGTTCCAAATAGCCAGTCTAGTGCCTAGACGTTAGGTACATAGATTTCAATGCCAAAAAGTTACCTACCAAGTTAAGTAAAAGATGCTCGCTCGGGTTAAAACTCAAAAACACGTATTTTCCTAGAGATAGGTGGTAGGACCTTGTGCAAGGTCCGCCCGGATTGCTACCACCATCTTGCTCGCTAATCCTGCGTGAAGCAGCAGTGCTTGCACTGTTGTGTTTCGGCGTGGAGAGTAAGACAGCCGGTGAAATTACTGGCACTTGAGGTATCCCATCTTAGGCCTCTAGGTTGGCAACGCATTTGCAATTCCCCTGGTTTGCAGATGTTTATGGGCGGTGGTGATCTCTTACCATCAGGAGACCCACTTGCTCGTTTGCCATCCAGTCGTATAAAAAAAAAAAAAAAAAAAGATAAGACGAGCTACATTGTTCAAACGCGAAAACCCCCACATAGCAAATTTCATCGAAATAGTTAGCCGTTCCCAAGGCTCGGAAATAAATAAATGTACAAGAATTAGTCATTTAAAAGTATAAGATTGAGTTCACGGTAAAATTCACGAACTTGAAGTGGTAGGTACCTAGGTAATAATATTACTAAAAAAATTGTTTTACCTAAATAAATACGAACAGTGCAAATGAAACTAAAGCTTGTATAAATTAAAAAAATCGGGATTTACTTATTAGTGATTTTTTTTGAGCCAGTTACAATTTATAATGGGTTGTATTCCCTGATACCCAAGTATAACCTAGGGCTCTTCAAGGCTAGAGTGAATAGACTGTTACAAAACCAGTAAGAATACCTTTGGCTTCATCAGCACTTCATCAGGTGAGAGGGCTTTATCACGAGTTAGTTTTATGAAAAAAAACGAACTAATCTTAAGATTTTTTATTAATAAGTACTCACAAATAAATCACATTGCCAAAAAATATACAACATGCGTTGACAAGTGTACGAGTAAAGTATCTGCTTTATTCTAAACACTTTCTTATACAGGACATCATAGGTACAATGAATAATGAAAACATATTTAATTTACCGTATTTGTCCTCATAAAACAGTTCATTTCATACACTGAATAAAGGCCATGCTACAATTCTACGCTTTTGCACACCTTGGCATTCGAATAATTTTTCTTACATGCTACTTAAATGCAGATATCTAAATTATGGGTTTCGTCCCAATAGTACCAATATTTTTGACTCATTTGAAATGCCTAGGTAATTTAACTTACTTTTCATTCTCAACATTTGCTCCATTATATTTAACGAGTTTTTTCGTCTACACAGAATTCATAACAATGATAAAAATATTCACCCACACACCGAGACTTCAGCTAACATTATTCTGCATCCCTAAGTAAGTGAAGGAACTATTGCTCAATCTTGTACTTGCTCAATAACGGTTGCTAGGCAACAACAACTTAGAACATGTTTCACATGTTTATCGATCCATCACAGAAATTGTACAATTTTCCAAAATAAAAGTATCCTATATCCATCTCCAGATCTTTCACAAAAATTTCAGCAGCCGCAAATCTGTGCAGCCGTTTACACGGATGGTATATAATTCCTTATAATTTATTTCATTCATCTGTTAAAAAATAACATAAATAGATTACTTACTAAAACTTAATAATTACGTAGTTCCAATTGGACCATTGAGGTTCTTTGCTCGTGTCAACATTGTGCGACTGATCTGACAAGACTCGTTTGTCTCGATGCTTCCTTATTTGGACTAATCACGTGTGATATGCTTAAACATTTAACATTTTCATTCAAGTTATGCTTATGATTTTTTGAACTGAGCTCATCTAACTTACCTCAGCTATTTTCTGCTTACGTTCTCGTAACCGCCAGACAATTGTAAATGTATTTTGTAGTCTATTATCCATGGAAACAGACGATATTTCATATTTACCTTTAAAATCAGTTATAATCGGCGTTTTCCACGAGCTCGTTATCTTAATTTGCGACTGTCCACACAGTGATATTATAGTCTTAAGTGAGCTCAGTTCAAAAAGTTTAGTTAAACTATAAGATAACTAATATACGAGTATATCGTACGCGTGGATTTTCGTTTATTTTCATGCGGCATTATTAAATACTGGATCGGCGTCGTCGTCCGTGTTCTTCTTTAACATAATATCCATGATCATATAGCGGTAGTCGATATGCATGATGACAGCAGCCTTCACGAAGTCAGAGGGTGACATATGGAGGCGGTAGTTCCTGGACATCATGAGTCGGATGTCGTACAGAATGTATGCAGTCAGCATGAATAGCGCTAGCGAACAGTACAGGACGCCAAACGCATTTACGTAGATAAACGGGATCGTCAACGCTGTGAAGGAAATTTTATTTTGAATATTTGTTTCAAATGAGTCGCAAATGCTTCCTGCCATGAAACGGTACAAGTTGTCCGCACTCGAGACATTGATAAGCCTCTGTCACTTTAGATAATTATTAACGTTTTATAAAAACATACATAAGACATACAGGTCAGGTGATTCGGCAGTTGGGGAGACGTGAGCAGGATCAACCCTACCAGTCAGTTAAGGCTACATCGTACCAGTATTAGTGAGAGTATGTTATTTTTTATATAATTATTTACTAAAACTACCAGTATTTAATTATTTACTAAGTGCATGATCGCTTTGCATTAAAAGGTGTGGGGGTTTCACTTAAATATGATCGTCAACGATCCATTATCAATTACTAAGGGTGTAGGATCCAGCTCACGTTTCCCGAATCACCATTATACCTCTAAGACTCCAGAAAACATTCGTATAATTCATACAAATATCTGCCCCGACCTGTAGGGCTACTACTACTACGAAATTCGAAAATCACAATCTCGTATAAAATAATATTAGCGTCAGCGAACGGTACGATACAAACTTCGATTTCCGTATTTCGTAGTAGCCCTACTGGAATGTGACCCAGGACATCAAGCTCCATAGTCAGGTTCTCTAACCATTTGGCTCTCTAACCACGCTATCCAATTGTCTATGATAATTTCACTAGAGCCACTTACCATATGACACAATGAAGCTGCCAGCAGCGATGGAAATACCAATGCTGGTCTTGAATTCGATCTTGGATTGCAACGCCAAGATGCTGTATACCAGCATGAAGAACACGGTGATAAGGAACAGCATCCAGGATAAGAGAATCTAATGAAAAAGATAAGGTATTAGATAGGTAAGGTATGCCAAATAATCTGAATGATGGATGATATCCTTTATGTCGTGTCATACAATGGTGAATCTTTAAGTTTGCCCGAATATAAATGGCAAAGCCAAACTTTGCTGTACAGGTCATATTACAGGCCGCGTTATGTAATTTCATCACTAGTACCAGTACTAGGCTACTTTTATCCGATATTCTCATAGGATATTGGGCGGGATATGGTCGAATGGTTTGAAAATAAAATAACCTTGAAATAAAATTACCTCTCCTGAACCAAATCGCCACGTCACCACAGCGACGAAGAAGCCGAAGGACAGCGGGTAAGCCAGAAGGAACAAGTAGTTATAGGGCCTGGCGAACCGAGCTTTGTCGCAGTAGTGAATCAACCCTAGCACTGCCAAAAGCAGGAGCGATGACACCACTCTGTAAAAGAAATTATACTTATCCACACTGATGCTGCTAATACTGAAACTGATGACCATGGTTAAGGGTCAAAGATATGCTCGTAAGAGTAAAATATGCATTGACCAAAAAAATATTTTTTATTATGTGAGTGAGAAAAACGAGCATGCGGATCATCTGATGGGAAATGATTGATCTCCACACCGCCCATGAGTATCAATAACTCAAGGAGTGATGGTTTGTTGTTGGCCCTTAAATAAATTATAACTAGTATAAGTCTTTTTCTTGAAAGCCTCGATGTCATAGTTGATCAAGGCATATTATAAGAGGATGCTGATGGTACTAGCCTCTTTCTCTCTCGTTCTTTAGTAAAAAAAAGGAAAAATAAATACTTACAATAGATTGCTGTGACCGTTGTAGTTATGTTCCATCATCCTGTAAATTTCATAGGGCTCCGACGCGAAGACTGCCAAGGGTATGGTCACCAGTAAGATTTGAAACAGTTTGATAAGTATCACCTAGAGAAAGAGACAACTTTAGAGAAAGTTTAAGGCTGCAGCTACATCGATCAGATAAGGGAAAAAGTCGGCGTGGCGTCGTATCAAGAGATCAAGAGGATGGCTCAATGGAGGGATAAGTGGAAGATACTCCACCAACAAAAGTGTAACACTTAAGTTAAGGAAGAGGAAGGCGGCAGCTTTCGTTATACAAAACAACCGCATTAGTTCCTATTGGCTATTTCATTTCTGTTTTATCGGACTGGTTTGTGAAAACTGTTCAACAAGTTCCATAGGTACAATAAATAGGTATAATATTCAATTGAGGAAACTGAATCTCGTACCTACTCGTACCATGGTGTGCCAGGGTGGAACTGGACATTCCATACACCTGCCAAAGAAATCATATCGAAGTTGATTATGAAAAGGTTCCACCCTGGTACTTGATTAAGTTTTCTTGACGGTGAAGTAGCTGCACACTTTTGAACTTTGTCGCTTTACAGCCACGTTGTAACGCCATGCAAGTGACAAATGTGTTATTGCGACAGAGTAAAAAAAATGATCCGCTACAAAATCGAAATATAATTCAACCAGAATATTTTAGCAGGTGGTAGAGTTAGTTTGAGAAAATACTCCTATAAAATGTGTTTAAGGTTTTTTATTATTATTTTTGACTAAGGTTTCCCCACAGTGATCACCAAACCTCGGAAAGGGTTAGCTATTTTGAGAGTTTGCATAATATGGACAAACCTTATCATTTAGTATTGCCATGTGTGATTTAATTATACTTACGAAGTTATATTATTTAGACTTTTCTACTACGAGCTTTACGCCGTCGTTAACGAACACAAGTGAATTAAAATTTGGAGAATGTGTTTGGTCAATTTTGAGTTTTAATTAGGCAGTACTGGTATTGAAATGTAGTTATTATCATTTTTTTTTAATTATAATTTGTAGTTTTGTATTTATTTCCAGTGTATCCATATTCATATCTACACATGACAGTAATGAATGACGTAAGAATATTTTTTCCGTGCTCTGGTGATTACTGTTCAAGGTCGAACGCATGACAGCTTCTTAAATAAAAACCCCAATGAAAAGACAAACATCAGCTGAAATATTAACATTAAGAAACCTTGTATTTTGAATCTTAAATAGGGAAAATTCTTCACAAAAGTAGTCGGGTAAGAAAGTACCTTCTGGATGAATCCAATCCTGTTGTCTTTGTGTTCAAACAGCACCCCGTAGGCGTAGTCAGGATCATCGTGAGAGGGTGGCATGATCACTTCTGTGCCTTGAAAATGCTAGAAAAAAAAACTACCCTCGTCAAACATTCTGATTGCTGAAGTCATCACCATATCAGCCATAGGACGTCCAGTTGGACATAAGCCACCCCCATAAGATCTCCAGTTGCTTCGGTTGGAAGCGACCAGAGTATTGACTATTGACACAGCTGAGGGTCGATTGAGTAACGTTTCTGATACTCGCGATCACAATCAAATGACAGTTTTCGCATACTAAAACTGTCATTTGATTGTGATCGCGAGTGTCAGAAACGCAATAGACCCTCTGGAATCACAATCGTTTTCCGTAGGTATCTAATTAATACTATAAAAATATCTCGAAGTTCGAGACCCGTAAGTTCAGAGAAATTTGGTTTTATCACGTTAAAATAAACATCAATTGAAGTTGGTATTTGTGATAAGATAAATGCAAAAATAACCAATACTGCTTCCAAATGCACTTGCTTGGAAAAAATAAAACGCAATAAAGATTAGCTTAAAAACGTTTTTTAGTTCGCCTATTCCATACCACTTATTTATATCCATCATAAAAGATGACAACTATTGGGACAGTAACCAGCACTCGTACTTTAACTTAATTTTTAAATCAAATCAGTGTTTAGCTATGATCTATTACTTATTCTATTTAACTCACATTGTCCTCAGTCTTAAAGCCTTCTTCGAGCGCGTGGTACGGCGGGGGAGAGTCGGAATGTACTCCTGCCATGGTCTCAACTCAACTGCAGCTGTAAAGACAGGGATGTTTGTATTTACATGTTTATAATTTATTGATTCAGGCGTACTTTGCCGAAGTCCATATCAATAATGAGTTATTAATAGGTAACTAGTCGTTACGCGCGACTTCGTCTGCGTGTAATTCGGTTTTCACTGTCCCGCGAGAACTAGATTTTCTGGGATAAAAACTATCCTATGTAAGGAGCCCCCGAGACACAAACTATCTGTATATCGAATTTCATCGAAATCGGTTCCGCGGTTCAGACGTGATGGTGTAACAAACAGACTTACAAACTTTCGCATTTATAATATTAGTAGGAAGTAGGAATAGGATAGTAGGATAAGGTAAATACGAGTGCTCGTCACTGTCCCAATAGTTGGCATCTTTAATCTTACGTTAGCAATAGAGATGACAGCAGGGTGTCGTCTATTGGGCATTAGCGTGTCGGGCACTCGGACGTTTACCTTAATTGCCGTTTTCGGCTACAGTGTAAAAATATAATAATTATTATTATTCGTAGCCACAGTGACTTGGGTCTGCGTTTTGCATACTTTGTCCATGGTTTTGCTGAATTAGGTATTTATGGGCTAGGATGTTTACTTAGCCCTTACGTGGCTGAAGTACCTATAAGGTGTTCTTAGAAAAAAATAGTTTCACTAATAGTTAGCTTAAATAAACTGAATTTAAAAAAATGTATTCCGCAAAATGGCGTCCATAATGACGTCATTGAGAGACCAGCTTTCTAAATTGCGGCTCCTTGCTAATTTTAGCCACGTCCGAGGCCGTATTCGTGCTGAGGTTGGTCCTTCTTATAGGACTTTTCGGTAAGTACTCATTTTTTTATTGCCTCATTTATTTGCATTATTATGTTATGCTTTGATTAATATTTTTTGAGCATGTTATTTTATTTTGTCCAATTGGAGACGCACAGCTTGTATAATATTTAAACATAAAACCTTGAACTCGGAATGATAATGGAAATAAATAAAAACCGGTCAAGTATGAGCCAGTCTTAAGGAAAAATAAAACCTTGTAATTTGTCTTTCAGGACAGGCGTATGTTCGATCTCTCTTTGTAATTGACCATTTAAAAACGTCCGGATAATTTCATATTTATTTAAGATATTACCCATCCATCCTCCATCGCGTTAAAATTTAAAATAAATAAATAAGAAAAAACCGTATTTATCAGCGAATCGCACTGCGGTCCAAAGGGGTAATGCGGCCAGCATCATGGGAATCTGCCACAGGCAGATCTTTTGGACGGGGTATTGTTTCATAATTTTATTTTATAGTAACATCTTAGATATATTTAGTTAAGGTTTCTTAGGTAAGTTTTCTTGTCTTCTTCTCATTAGTATTATTTTATTTAAATCGGAAACTTGTTTCGAAACTCTCAGACATAAACTTACCCCGTCAAATTTTACTTAGCGGCACAATGATTCAATGTATTAAATTGGTGGTGGTATAAAATAGGTAATATATATAAGTTGAAACAGGAATTCCTACAGGCGGCCTACTGCTGTATTATCGGGTAACTTTAGCCCTGAAAGGTAACTTAGTTCATTGAGATTAACTCTTTCCAGGTTTTATTTATTATTGCACTGCAAATTAAGTATGACACATTATCATATGGTTAGTTTTAGCTGACCTCTCACGCTTTAGTAATTTTTGACCCTTCAGATGAGGTTTTTATATAGGCCCAAGTTATCCTTTATTGGTCAAAGTACCCACCAACCCAACCTTACGATATTACCCATCTATACCTGAAATATTTCGCAATCATTTTAAGCAAGAAGTGGTTTTCATCATCATCATCATCAGCCGGAAGACGTCCACTGCTGGAGAAAGGCCTCCCTTAGAAGCCACAATGAACACAACTCGCCACTTGCATCCACCGGTTTCCCGCTACTCTCACGATGTCGTCAGTCCACCTGGTGGGAGGCCTGCAAGGCTTCGTCTTCCGGTTCGTGGTCGCCACTCGAGGACTTTTCTCCCCCAACGGTGAAAGTGGTTTTTAATAGTTATAAATATATACACAATACCTACTTGTCTAAATATTCTTAAAAACAGGCTTCATGGCTACGAAAGTACAGTGGACAGCACGTAGGTGTATAAAGAACCTAAAATCATATTCCCCTCTCGCTCATGTGCGACAAATGTGAGCAAAAGAGTAATATGATTTCGGGTTCTACTATACCAACATAAACAAGCCGGTTAGCTCAGATTGCGCAATATTTGAATACTAACTAGTTATCGGTAACTGCAACGTTATTGTTATGTATAAAGCGAGCACGTGAACGTGGCATGTCTAAAGCTAGTGTGACAATAAGGTGTGCGGTTACTGTACGACCTGAAATTGCTGACACCGAATGAAAGCAAATGCAGGTTGTATGGTAACTGCACCCATAATAACTTACGATATCAAGACAGGTACCTACAATAGGTAGTAAATACTTAGTTACAGGTAGGCATCGACATCTATGTACCTTACGGCACTAGACTGGCTGTTTGGAACAAAACGCGCGGCGCATCAATCATCAATATTACTTTGACACAACACAACCGCTGTCACGGACGTCAACAGACTATAGTGAACTGAGGGGGTTAGTCCTCATTCGTCTAAAAAGCAACTCGTCTAATGTAGCATGTGATCAAAAAGCACTGGACTAAGTAGCAAGTGTCAATAAGGCAACTGTCTAAGTAGTAAGTGGTCTAAAACGCAACTAGCTGGTCTAAAACGCTTTTTCGCCTAAAACGCAACTGGTCTAAAAATACAACTCTCCTATAACGCTACTCGTCTAAAACGCTTCTTTCGCTCTAAAAATGCCGTATTGCCTTATGTTTCTGACACTCGCGATCGAATCAAATGACAGATTTCTCATACAAAAACTGTCATTTGATTGCGATCGCGAGCGTCAGAAACGTTAGGCAAACGGCCTCTGGTCACAAAACCGCGCTGTGAATGTTTTTGTGCGCCGTTTTGATGTAAGAAACATGCCGTCTAGTACATAGATGTCAATGCAGGTACCTACCTACAGTATTATTCTTATTCTTTTAGATTTTCCTACTAATATTATATGTAAATGCGAAAGTTTGTGTGTATCTTTGTTACTCCTTCACGCTAAAACGTGT
>NC_133501.1:1739969-1773733 GCF_025370935.1 Choristoneura fumiferana
GTGAGATGCACTTTGGCTACAAATAACAAAAATCATAAAAAAACAATTTTTACAAAAAAATTAACCAACTCTTAAAACCTTGAAAATAATTTTCTACTAGTTTGAAGTCGGTGCCTCAGCACGAGCCAGCAGGAGTGATTGAAGCCCAATATATAGTATGTATGTGAGGTAGACAACTATAGTTCCACTCCTGCTGGCTTGAGCTCAGGCACCGACTTCAAACTAGTAGAAAATTATTTTCAAGGTTTTTGAAGTTGGTTCTATTTTTTTTAACTGACTTCTATGAAAGGAGGTGATCCGGGCCGGATTAACCATTAGGCTGAGTAGGCAACTGCCTAGGGGCCCCGCAACGGCTAAAGGCCCCGTGGGGGCACTAAAGACATCGAAAATGATTCATACAGTGAACAATTAACTGGGAGTTTTGTATTCTCAATGACCAATATCTATCATTACTTTTTTTGACCCATTCTGTCAGTTGATTTTATTGAACTTAAAAACAGCTGATGTTCATTAAAAGCCTAAGAGGCACTGAAAATTGAATTGCCGGAGGGCCCGACATTGTTAATCCGCCCTGGAGATGATCTATTTACTACTATCAGGTCTAGTGACGCGAAGTGGGTCTTGGCCTGCAACATTCTACGCCACGCTTTACGATCTTCGGCCAACTATTGTCAGCCTTTGCGTCCGAGGTCCAAAAGGTCTGGACCTCGTCCCTCCAACGGTACCTGGGACGCCCAACCGGAGCTAAGTGCTCTATGTAGGCTGTAGAAAGTCTAGTGGTCTTGCCTTACGATAATTATTGGCATGAGGCTGCGTGGCCACCAGAGATATGCGAGGATGCCAGGAATCTTTGTCATGGATCAATGAGGGCTATCGCGTATGAATTCGCCGCTGGAGGCGCTAGTGTGGCGTGAGGTCTCCGAAATGTCAAATCTCATAGTTTTTGGGTGAGCTACGCGGGTTATAATTAGAATAATTTGTGAATATTTTGCATGACCTGAAATTAATTATGGCAAGTTTTGTCTTTCGGAAACTTTTTCCCCTTTTTTTCCGAACAAAACGGGACTACGCAACACTGTGGTTGCTCGATATTTTCATGGTACGGTTTTAAGGTGTATTAAATATGATTTTAATCTAAACTTTGTTTTCACGCCCGTAATAACAGACTTTGAAAGCCACACTTAAAAACCTCACACAACAGTGGCGCCATCTAGTGAGACGAAAAACGATAGCCCTCATTGAAACGCTTCATATTCCTATCCTCGCTCAGCGCAGCTCCAGTGGAAACAGCTCGGCGGAGCGAGGATAGGTAAATGAAGCTTTTCTATTGGTTCATTTCAAACACATTCCTCGCAAATCTCTGGTGGAAACACAGCCTGATTTGCGGGCAAAAGCTAGTTAAATATAAGTCGCAGGGCAGCAGAAGTATTCAACAATTTTCTTTATTTTTACAGTGAAATTCTGGACGAGCTGTTTCAAAATGTGTTTAAAGAAAACCTGGAGAATAATGATAATTCGAAGAGGTGGAGTTCACCAAAGAAATGTGTCGAAGTATTCGGAGAATATATGGAGGTGAGTTATAAATCACGAACAAGAAAGAACAAGTAACATTTGAACAGGTAACAATTTCAGTTTAGTGTGGTAAGCCCTTTAAGAAGTTAAAGAGTAAATAGCCGTAGCTGTATTTTTTCGAATGTGGACATTACAATTGGTAGAGATCCCTCAAAGGGATAAGTTCGCCTTTGTACATATATTTCATTGTTTGTCATCTGTGTTTGTTTACTTATTTTGTACAATAAAGAGTTTACATACATACATACATACAATTTTGCGTTATAACAATACGACGTTTAAGAATACGGCTGGGCAAATAACGTGAGAATTTTTTTGTTTTTTTTTTTATGCGCATTTCGCATCACGTATCAGGTTGGAACCTTTGTGCTACTAACGTCATCTTGACATCCCGTACATTTGCCAAGGAAGGCATAGCGAAATTGATTATGAAAAGGTTCCATCCTGGTACGTCGTCGAGTTTTCTCGACTACAAATTACTGATAAATTATGAGAACGCCACAGGGCGAAAGACTTGAAACGCGCATATGAATTCGCCTGCAATAATGCGTTTTATACGGTTTCGTAGTCCTAAAAAAATAACTATAGATTCTGTCTGTTCGCAGCGAAGCGCGAAAAAATTGCAGAACAAGCAGAATGTTAACATGTTTAACTTTATCTTTTCTTCTGTTACAGGAGTCAAAAGAAAACTTAACTGTAAAACTATCTGAAACAGAAGAATCACTTGAACAATCTAAAGAAATCCGTAAAATCGACGATGAAAATGTCAAAACGGATGATTTTTTAACAGACGAAATAAATTTAGTTAATAAAGACAGTATCGATGCGAAAGATTCAAATTGTAGTGAAGGTGAGGGTGCTATCGAGAAGAGCGATTCAAATCCAACAGTTGACGACAATGATACCACTAAAAGCGATGATGGTGATGATGATTCTTCAGCCACATTTGAACTACCGTCAGAATCTGTAGCGAAAAGTGATGACAGCTTAAACGACTTTGATACGCCTAAGACATTGAAAACTGTCGACATAGAACATAATTCCAGTTTAGAGATTTCAGAGCATGACGACGTTGTGAACATTAATATGATAGAAATAGGCAGTGGGAATGAAAAAGAGTTCATTAAGACAATTATAATAAAAAGTCCTGTCAAAGATAAGAAATGTTCCTTCAAATTCAGTGCTATAGATAAAGAAATTTTAGAAACAGAAAATGTTGATATGGACGTTGAAAAATTCAAAGATCATTATCTGAATGAGGTTGACCGCGATTTTAAATGTAATTTTAATCATAATCATGTGGCCAACAATGATAATGATAAGGTTATAAGTTCTGCAATTGATTTTGCCATAGACGCTACTAGAAAAAGGAAACTTGATAACAAGGGGGTCAAAGACAAGATTAAAAAGAGGAAATTAAAGAAAACCGATCGTGAAGTGAAAAGAGTAAAGAAATTGAAGAAAAAAGATTGTCATGATAGAAAATTAAAATTGAAAATTAAATTTAAAGATGAAAAGAAAAAGAAATTGAAGAGACAGAAAACTAAGATTTTAAAGCAGTACGTTTTACAGTATTCTCCTGTGCAGTTGACTAGTTTGATAACTAAACCAGAAACAGATGTTTCTCCGATGAAAAGAAAATATAATAAGTTTGAAAAGTCACCGGATAAGTTGGTGCAGACATCCATTCAGAGTTTTTTTAAAGTTAAATGAAATCTACTCGAGAAAAAGGGTTAAGCTGCATTCACATTTATCGGTCGTGTTGTGTCGTGACGGCTTGTGTTGTATATAATATATACATATACATATACATTACCAGAAAATATTGGGAACCACTTGGAAACGTATTTTTTCGTGTCAAAAACATAAAATGACAAATGAAGCGCGTCGTTCGGTAGTGACGTCACGCGGAACTTTAACTGGCGACTATATTCTATCATTTTATATATATATATATATATATAAGAAATAAATAAGAATAATATATAAGAGAGAGAGATAACGATATTCACAACAGAACACGACCAATAAACACGGACAGAGCGCTAGGGTAGTTGATACCAATAAACAATAATGGACTATCTAGTGTCCTGTAAATCTAATTAGTCTGTCAATTAGATTTTTAGAGAATATTAGACAATTATTTTTTCTTTTGTAAAATGATAAAGATATAGTCGCCAGTTAAAGTTCCGCGTGACGTCACTACCGAACGACGCGCTTCATTTGTCATTTTATGTTTTTTTCCAAGTGGTTTCCAATATTTTCTGGTAATATAACTGACTAATAATACATATCACTTATGACATGCTTACTACATAACAGGAAGTAGTGTATTTAGGTAATATTTTTGATACCTACATGTAACTCAAGCCTTCGTAATGTTATTTATTTAATTTTGATGGTCCTTTATCAAGTAAGTAAGATATAAATATCAAGTGCCTTAATTATAAATCGTAGATATAAGTCAAAATTAGGAAGGAATATCTTTATTAGTGAATGGAGAAGATATTCTAAATACGAAATATGAAAGTGTACTGTTTTTTTTGTATATTACATTTTGTATACCTATTTTACATTCAAAATTTGGCATTGCATTCTACATTATAATTTTTAATCACAAAGAAACTCGTTTTATATGTATGAAGTCCTTGACACAGCACTTAATCCTGTTATCCGCCCGTTAAACTTGTTTTGATCAAAAATATTTAATTAATTGTCACAGTTTATGATCATTTTACCGATTGTTAAAATAAAGTGAAAATAAATTCAAAAATTTTAAAGTGTGTATTGTTTCGGTGTTCTTGTTAGCCGGTGTTGCTATGTGTAAGTTAAAAACTACTATTTTAGATTATTTTGTAACTAATGTGATGTAATGGTCCAGCCCAACGTTTGAATAAACATTAATGACTTATTATAAATACTCTTTCTTATTTATTATATACCTTTGTTTTAGATTTATCTCCATGACAATGATTCACATATAATAGGCGTGTCGATAATGATTTTTTTTTTCTATATACCACCATATTACAATTTAAGTCAAATTATTCGAAGGTAGTTTGTTCCCCGCGACTTCGTTTGCGAATAATTCCGCATGTGGTAACTAAAATATTCTGGATAAAACCAACCAATGTTCTTAGAGTCTCAATTATGACAGTATCTCGTTACCAAGCTATACATAAACTCCAAAAAAGATATGACAGTGTGATAACCGCCTAAATCATTAACAATAGCAAAATGGCAACATTCAGTGCCCTGACACGTGACCAATTTTTGTTTTACCCTCATTAAAATAATTGCAAAGACGGGTTGCACTTGGTTACACATTCTCGATGCAATATGTGAAGTGTAGTTGCCGTGTACACTTCTACTTTTTATATTCTGTGCCATACGCACTGAAATTTTAAAGATATTTACTAGTTCTTTCAGTTTTAGCCTGGAATATTTTTTTACTTGTGTTACTATTTAATTTCATTGTTGCCTTTTAGTGTTGTAAGTGTGGCGTTTTTTGGACAAATTAATACTTTTGGGTATAGTATCGATAAATAATTTATATATTCATTCATGTGTTTTCCGTTGTTAAAACTTAAGACGTAAAATTAACTATTACAAAAATAATTAACTCTTAATTACACACGCTTAGGTTTAGTAACTGGGCGACCAAACTTCATACGGATTAGAATACGCGTTTCCTTTGAGACAAAGTCCAAACTAAATCAGTTCTTTTTTGAAACCCCCACATTAGTAAATTTCGTCGATATCGACTACTCCTTTACTTTAATTAAAGTTTATCATAGATAAAATTAAATAAACTTACGATAATATTACTATAAGGCATTACTCATATGTAGTCTAATAACTGCATATTTTGTAATAGATAAATCTTAATTTCTTTGTGGCGTTTAACGTTAAAGATGGTTAAAGGCCCTTGATTATTACATCGCATCGCAACGGTAAGTATTTTTATAGTAGCTTTTATTTTTTAAATGGCAACACAGTGTCTTTGTTTGTTGTTTAGTGTTTACACCTTCACTAAACGGAAACAAGTTCGACTGGACGCTATTCATTCAGTTAATTTTATACTTTCTATTGATAACTATCTCACCAAACAATAAAGTTATTCTAGTTACTAGTGCATTTAGTTATAATAAACATATGCAAAGAATCCAATACTCGGTTACGATACAATATTTGAAAGTCAGATTTTCTTTCTTCAGACAAATTAGTTTCGAATAAGAATAGCGACGTTGCCGTTCCGCCATACTGGATTTGGAACAACAAGAAGTTATTGAACTGTTAACATTTTGGATTTATTTCTTTTCCGAATAAGTCTTCAAGCGTAACTACCGTGGATAATACGTAAAGTAATGCTCAAGTGTCTTGAAATGTGTAAATCTGAACGCTCGCAAATTTCTGATGCAATCACAGTTTGGCAACAGCGCGTTGTATCGGAGTGAAACGGACTTCTAAATGTATTAGAAGAACAAGTGAAATTGTGATATTATCACACAAATCTTCAATTCATGAGGTGAGTTATTATATTAAGCAGCATTTAAAATATTTATCGTATTTTTTCAGTTACTTTTCAATTATAAAGTATGTGTAATAGCAATTTTAATTTTCCCGCCGAATGACGTAATTTCGTCCGTGATCCTCCATCTTTTTTAAGACGGTCAGTCATCTGTCAAGCGTTCAGTCTTATTCATCCGAGGTGGAAAATAAAATTAATCCTCTCATAGGGTGTTTTCAACGCGAAAAATAATCACGGAGGCATCCGGGTAAGTTCAAAATTGCTATCACTCATCAAATTTTCACCACATTCATTGTGTATTGTGCGAGAATTTGTCTTTGTTCGAAACCTAACCTAGATGGGATTTACCGTAGTAAGGACCCGTTTTAGGATTTTGGGGTCAACCAGTGTCTTCTTCACCATTAAATTCAGTGTTTGCATGGATATATTTGCATAATGGGTGTTGCGAACGCCTTTTACGAAGGTGAAATCAGTTGACTCGCCATCCGCGCCTACATTCGGGTTCTAGAAAGTCTCTTAGTAACAAAGTTTTCTTCATATTCTAACTCGTTCTAGAAATTATAAGTTAGAATGGTTTATTATTAGAATAGTTTATTCTGGAAACGTTGAAAATGTAATCATTGAAAATGTAATCGTAGTCTGAAATTAGAGATGGTTGATTATCCAGACGTGTTGAATCTTGTTAGAAAAAACTTGGACAATGTTTTAAATTCATTTACATACTTACTAGTTGTTGGCCGCGAATTCGACTGCGAATAATTCGTTTATTGCGCACCTGCGCTGCGGGAACTAGGTATATAATTTTCTGGGATGAACTTATCCTTTGTCTTTCTAAGGGTCTCAAACTATTTCCATACCAAATTTCATCATCACATTGAAATAGGTTCATCAAAAGAAAGGTTAATATTGTGTACCTTTTTTTGTAATGCGAATAAAAGATTTCTTTGTATTGGTAATCACAATTAGGAAGTTGACACTTGGTAGAATCCTGTTACAGTCGGCATTAGCTGCACTTTTCAAAATAAAACTTGATATTTGATGAATATAAAACAATAGATAATAAAACTTGATATTTGATGACCGGATGACCAAGTGGTTAGAGAACCTTACTATGAAGCTTGAGGTCCCGGGTTTGATTCCCGGCCGGGGCAGATATTTGTATGAATAACACAAATGTTTGTTCACATGTCGTGGATGTTTAATATGTATTGTATTTAAGTATGTATTTATCTAGATCCTCCTAAGTCCTCGCATACTTTATAAAGGACCAATTAACACTAAGAATAACAGCCAAATGTGCTTTATAAAGTACAAATTGTTTATTGAATAAAGAATTCTAAGAATTTTGAAATAATGTCCAAAATAACAAAGCAGATTACCAACGTCTAGGTCTTAAACGCTAAGTTTGTTAAAAAATGTCAGGACTCAGGAGGATATAAGTATGTTTATCCGTTGCCTAGTATCCATAGTACAAGCTTTGGTTAGTTTGGGACTAGGTCAATTGTCCCATGATATTTATTTATTTTTTATTTATAAAGGCGGCAGAGGCTCCCTGCGACAGGGTTCTACCGACTGTCATGTATGAACTTTTCAAGGCATACCTATTTGAGACACTTAAGGATGCACAGACATCCGAGTCTCCTTACAATAAGTACCTTTGTAGACAACTCTGAAAAAGGTTAACTTAATATTACGAATGGGTGTGTACTAACTGTAATACCTATCGGCCCTCTTTATCGGCGCCCCAAATCCGTTATCAGTAAACTGTTGCGTGTTTCAGCTTATTGAAAAACTGTTCAAACACAGAAGTCTTCTTTACTGTTTGAAATGAAAACTGATTATTTTAATAATACTATGCTGGCGGGCTAATTCGCTTAGTAGTTGGCAAAAGTGCTTTTGCCTGATAAAAATAGCGTGTTCAGATGTTTTTAATCACCTGCGGTGTCTAGAAAATTTCCCAAGGGGTATGGATGACCGTCAGTCTATGGGTCGCCCCGTACCTCTATGTCCATGTCCCATACCTATATAAAAACGCTCTATGTCCACGCAATAAGCGCGAAAAAGACGTCGATTGTTTCGGCCGTCACATTTTATCGTCACATTTATGTAAGAATTGGGCAGTTTTTGACTTAATTTTTAGCCTTGTTAAAAAAAAATAGACCAGACCCCGCTTAAACATCAGGGTTTTAAAAACAATACAAAAACCTTCGCCCCTGTTTATTAGTCAAGAAAACGAACGCAATGTTCACAACAGTGTAGCAGTATCTACGCAGTCATTTTTGCAAAAAGACTTCTAAAGTCAAACAATGCTGTTTAAACAGGTGTTGCACTAGCTACGTCGTTGTTGCACGTCTTCTGTAAAATAATAGAGCTTTGTTCTGGTGGTAGGACCTTGTGCAAGGTCCGCCCGGATTGCTACCACCATCTTGCTCGCTAATCCTACCGTGAAGTAGCAGTACTTGCACTGTTGTGTTTCGGCGTGGAGAGTAAGACAGCCGGTGAAATTGCTGGCACTTGAGGTATCCCATCTTCGGCCTCTAGGTTGTCAACGCATCTACAATACCCGTGGTGTTGCAGATGTTTATGGGCGGTGGTGATCTCTTACCATCAGGAGACCCACTTGCTCGTTTCCAGCCAGTCGCATAAAACAAATCTAGTTCCGCCAAATGGTCAATGGACAAATAAACACCTTTTGACGATAGCCTACTTGATTAGTGCGTTTCGAAGTTCCAAGTATGAAAGTATGAAAGCTTTGCCGTGCCTGGTTTGTGAATAGGATGGGCTCATTATCGCTCACTCAAGCCCTATTAGGGTATTTGTATTACAACTTAATTTTTGATCTAGAAACTAAAATACATGAAAAAAAGGTGAAAAGTAGTTGCCCTAAAATCAAAAATCGCCATTACGTCTTACCCATTTTGCTGCCCATATACTCGTACATTGGACTGCCCAATTCTTACATAAAATGTGACGATACTCATGTAAAATCTGTCCAAATAACAATGAACTATAGCGTCAGCTATTCTATCATGAGAATAACCAACTTATAGTCCAAAATTATCGATTGATACGTTTTCTGTTGCCCACCTGTACCCATTAAAATGGTTGCCATTGTCATCAGTTCGATACTTGATGTCGCTAACTCGCTATATATCCACAACTGCGCACATAAACATGTATAGGTACGTCACGTTATCCAAGGATTGTGCGCAAAAACTTCGTCGAAATAACCTACTCGTTTTACCTTATAAAGCGAATCATGTATTTAATTTAGTTACTAAATTTGACATAATTAATTACAAATTAAAAAATTGAATTATGAGAATGAATTGGAACAGAGCCTTCCATTGGTTCATTCGTATTAAACTTCATACGTTTACCGATTGCTTTGCTACAGAGCAAATAAGCACCATTGCTCTGGAATATTTTTTTTGCTTGAAACCTTGAGTAATGTCTACATTGCTGTGAGGTGATTTTTTTTCCATTTTTTACTCACCCGTGCCAAAAGAGCCTCCGAACACCTATGTCGCGTATAGTTTCAAGGTGGCAGATAGCTGCAAAAACAAGTCAGACTTGTTGTATATCAGTATGTAACGACATATCTATTCAACCCCAATTTAAAAATATTTTCAATACAAATAACTAAGTGTTACAAAGATGTTGAGGATTAGCGGTGACGTAGGATCACGCACGTTACGCGTGCTTGTCGAATTGTTCACTAAAGTTGAATTTTATACAGATTTTGTAGATATATGAATGAATACGTACATAACAATATTTAACCGTGAACGTCGTTCATACAATCAGTCATTCGACATATACACCTTCATGCGGAAAATTCGTGAAAAGTCGTGTCGATTACTTAGTAATCTATTGCGATGTTTATGCAATGTTTATTGGTAGATTTACATATCCATATCAGTTCCGGTTGTTAGAAGGGTTGAGTGAGAGTAAACTGAGGTTTGTCATAATTTGAACTATCAAGTTTGTTGTACAAAATATTTGCTCGCTTCGTTGATCAACTAAACAAACTTTAGAAACAATTTTATGAATAAATAATTGACTCTGAATTGAAAACTTTCGTCCGTAAAACAATGGTAATAAGATATAAATAAGGAATGGTTATTTATAATCTGCGCAACCCAGCGGAACAAAATTCGGCCCACTCTACATGCAAAATGACCTATTTATTACATTTGAGGACCAGATTTTTTGCCGCTGAGTATACAATAAAGAACTTCTGACTGGCTCTGACAACTTTTAAAACTTATTTATTTTTACATACTTGAAGTAAAACAGCAAGTACTATTTCCAATTCTTTTCATACAAATCCGGCAAGTCAAATTCTCTCGTCGCCAACATAAACGCATAGGCTTGGTGTAATAAAATCTAACTGGTCTAAAACTAACCTTATTCATTCTGAAATTTACTTGCAATTGTTGCTATTCTTATAGCAGGTCCTATAATTTCGCAATGGGTGAGGCGAGGCATCGCGCGCGACTCAATTCGATGGTCCTGCGCGTACGCACGTACGCGCTGACCTTGTATGGATAGAGGCTGCGCATCTTGCGCGACCGCAACGGCGCGGAATCGAGAAAGTTCTTTGAGGTGTTTCATCGCATAACTCGATTAATCAAAAGAAAGAAACTTTTGTAAATTTATGACGGTGTCTTTTTAAAATGGCGATACGGGAATTGAGGATGAAATTTTTGCAAGTGTAATGAAGGTTTGGAAAGAAAAAAGAGAAAAGGAGATAATTGAAATGAAATTGTTTATTTCGCAGGAACATACACGTGTGGTTACAAATATTGCACATGTCAGAAGAAACTTCATTAAACATGTCCAAGTCAAAGTCAAAATATCTTTATTCAATTTAGGCTATGACAAGCACTTATGAATGTCAAAAAAAAATCTACCACCGGTTCGGAAAAAACTCTTTTGAGAAGAATCCGGCAAGAAACTCAACGAGGTACATGTTAAATAGAACTATCCTCACGTCACAAATTGTTGTATCTATTAATATTATTGTTATGGGATAATTTAACCAGGTTAAAAACGCCTTAGCACATTGCACTTTGTACGTTACGTTCGTGGAGTGTTACGTTAATATTTTTTTTATGTTTGCGGAATTTTCATCATGACCTTCAAAAAATAACTTTAACATCATCATCAGTTTCCGTTTCTCTGTTGACATTCAAAATCGTCCTAATAAAAGCTAACGAAAAGATATCGAAACTGAATATCGAAAACATGGTAATGACATGATGTCACTGTGTTACGTAAACAAACGAACGTCTAATTAATCATCCGTCCACGATTTGCAATCCCAATTTGGACAGACTTGTCTTAAAAAACAATGAGTGTTAGCCCAACAGGCGAAATTTGAGTACTTATGTGAATTGAATTGAATGTTCAGTCAGTTGGTTAGGCTAGTAAGGGCTCTAGAATAATATTGCTGACTTAATTGAAGTGCTCGGGACTTATTGTGCCATAAAAATAAAGATTTATTGAACTGATTTGAGACGCCCGGCCGTGTGCAACTGGAATCAAAATTTACAGCTTTGGTCGAAATTTCCACATTGTACCATTTAAGTTTTAAGTTTCATGGACGCTCATGCTTGCCACCAAAATACAATGGCGATAGTAAAAAGTTCCAAGTATGACTTCGCAGGGATTAATTGGGCTGAAGGATCCCAGTGGCTCCGCAAGCCAGGCCCGTGGAAAACCTACACAGATTAGGCACTGGCAGGAAACTTCACCTCGACTATGTGCCCAGTCCGGGTCAGCTTACCCTATTGACGTGCAGCGGGCCAATTCAAGGGACAGCAGCGCGCCATCCCCCCACCCAAGCAGGGTAGGAAGCACTAGCACTGCCTACCCTCAATGCACGCCCCACGCTTAACCATCGCACAGATGAAGAGAACAGTGAATATAGTTACAACTCTTCCTAATGGCACATATACTCTTTTAGAATACAGTACAGTTTGTTTCGAAAACAAAGTACTAAATCTACGTAATACTTCGTAATCGACTCTCAAAGCCATGGCCGCGTGCCCAAAATATTTTTGTTTTCTCATCTACCGGTCAAGGTATTTTAGTAGGAGTCGGGGACCGAGAATGTTCTAGAATCAAACTATTCTGTGGGCGACGTTAGATTTAATGTGTTGTTTACGCTAAAGAGGTACACATACATTTTACAATACATTTTAAACCTACGGGTGTATTGGCTGTTGCCCTTTACATTGATGCAGAATGGGCCAATAGTATTGACTTGAAAGCTAGCTTCTTTGCTTGACATAAAGTGCAAAGGTTGTTCGAAAGACAACGATAGACAAAACACGTTCGTGGAAAACTGTGATGGCTATTTATTGGTAAAATGAAACAGTACTTTTGTAGTCGGGTTTTCTATTGGAAAACTGATATCTATGAAATTAAAGTGCTTAGTATTTATTACGCCCAAACTTCTTTGATAAAAGCGATGTTATTTTAGAATTGATAAGACTGAATTGCCAATTTGTAAATACGAAGAAACATCTCGACTAATTTAGTCTCAAGATAAAGTACCTGCGTTCACAATCAGGTTTTCTTAAACATCACACGATGCTAAATGCTAAGTAATTAAACTTAATACTCTTGGAAATAGTCATTAGATAATAGTAAGAGTTCACAACTCGATCTTGGATAGCACCATAAGTACGAATACCACATGTACGGATAAATTGAAAAAAATAACCGGGCATGTCCGGACATATACCGTGGCAAATCTACCAACATTGTACGTGGAATGCGTCCTCAATTCTAAAAGTAAAACGTTAGCAAATTTAATCCGATAAAGATAAAACAAATGTTTGCATATTATACCAAGGTTATATCTTGATTCTTGACACCTGACTGCCTGACCGCTCGCCAGTCAAACGGTTATTTTTAACCGTCTCTCGCTAACCCAATTGAACTTGGGGCCTCTCGGCTTTTTACATTACAAGGTCTGTTGTATTGTAGCGTAACGAACACATATGATGTAATAGCGAGCAGATTAAATACTAAATCTAAGACTACATAGCTTTTTTGGCTTTGCCGTTGTCGGGTAAATAGGAAAGATTTGGTGCGAAGAATTTGAAAGGAAAGGGAATAGTTCTTTTTTTACATTTTACATATTTTTTAAAGAGTATGACGGAAACAGAGGCTATACACGTATTAGATTTTATATTGATAACTAGGAAAACTATAAAACATCAAGTGATGATTCCAAAACGACAAGTTTGTATTTTCCACATTGGAGTTTCGTTGCCCAGATAAAATAAAGACATAGTGAGACAAGTAAAAAGAATGTCCTAAGAAGAAATAATCATCCAATAAGGTTTCGTTTCGTTTTCCAGCTCTTGTCTAGTGATCTTTTTTCGCATTTTTATCCATATACCACAGCATCGTGTCAAAGGAATATAGACAATCTGTACCCTTAGTACCGCAGTACCTACGGTTTTCGGTTACAAAATACGTCTCGATCGCGTTCGCGTTAAAATCTCAATTTGTATGGAAACACGAAAATCGAAAACGTTCCGCTAGAGGCGCTGTTCGTGTTTCCATACAAATTGAGATTTTAACGCGAACGAGACGTATTTTGTAACCGAAAACTTACACTAAGGGTACTTACTGACCATTTTGATATCTATTGTGACCCACTC
This sequence comes from Choristoneura fumiferana, assembly GCF_025370935.1. Classification (NCBI taxonomy): domain Eukaryota; kingdom Metazoa; phylum Arthropoda; class Insecta; order Lepidoptera; family Tortricidae; genus Choristoneura; species Choristoneura fumiferana. The sequence continues at coordinate 1,753,755 of NC_133501.1, forward strand.
ATCTATCAAACGCAAGCCTATTTTGTTATTAAAATAAGATATGGCAAACATTGCTTTGGCGGAACTTATTTAGATTAGACGGTCGTCCAAGCATGCCTCGATCGGTTTGTTATTACAAACGGTTATATTTAAAAAAGTTCTTAGTCACTCAGATAAGCGTGTAGGAAGGGAACTTGACATAGCCTTGTATATATAGGTAGGACTAAGCTAACCTACTTAAAAACGCTCGCTTACGGAAAAGTAAACAGTTTCACTCTAGACATGTACTCTGTGCTCTCGACAAACTGTTTCAACACAAAACCAGTATTTAATAAAGCATTATTCGGCAGCCGATACTCAGTTTAAAATAGGGTAACCGTTTCGGCCAATCAAATTAATATTTTCTGAACTTATTGTTAGGGTCTCCCGTCACACTTGCACATCTCTTGCCACACAGATCTGCGTGTTGGTATAAAATGCCCTTTTTCTTTGCAATCTCATGTACTGAGCTTGAGATGTTTCGAAATGTAACAGTATTTGCTATATTGCTGCTATTTTTGTAGTCAGTTGACATGGACATCTGCGAAGTAATGCCTAAATCAATTAGATTTTAAAATGGTTGCCCTACGCCCTATTATAGAATTTTTTTTTTTAGTACAAATCCAATATTTTAATAACTACAAAGTAGCCATTAAATTGAATGTACACATGTTGACAGTTGCTATTTCGGTTAATGTAAAATTTTACAGAACAACTTGGCATTAATAGCTTCTGCACGCGCAAATGTGTCCATAATCATAATGTCCTCTTTACCTCATTAACTACTGTTTTAGTAGTTATACTGCAAGCACATTTTCACCAACTTTCCGTGGCAACTGTTATAATGCCTTTTGTTCAGGCACGGCTACCATCTGTGATATGGATTGGATTCTATAGCGTATTTTTAATTATATAGAAGGGCATATGACCAAAAAACGTCTACTACCACAGCTGCAACATCTATATAGCTTGAAAAATCAAAGATAAGTCAACGCGACAATCAGTCTTATACCTACACGATTCTGGTTTCGTGTTCAGTGCCCTTAGTGTACGTTTTCGGTTACAAAATACGTCTCGATCACGTTCGCGTTAAAATCGCGATCGAGACGTATTTTGTAACCGAAAACTTACACTAAGGGCACAGGACGAACTTTAACCAAGTGAGGTAAACTAAACACACTAGCAGCGTTTTGTAGCAGTAGTTAGATTAGTGACCTTTCATTTTAATATTTTCATTATGTGAGGTGTGGGAAAGAATTTAATGTTTCATCTATAAGATGCTAATAACATCTCCAAAATTGTCATGTGTACTGTACAAACTAACCGACAGATATCATGAAATATTTCAAGAGCAATGTTAATTTAACCCCCGTATGACTAGAAATACCTACGAATTTTAATCTGTCATCTCCCAGGATAACAGGATCAAAGGAATTTGGGCACAAATTTGTGCCTCTGGGAGAGGACAGGTTAATTGTAAGCTCACGACAAAAATAACTAACGTTTGACTAAAAGCCAAAAAAGTAGTCTTGAGTTGTCGGCTAATAACGAGGAATCGTACTTTAATGACATCATCTGTACCTATAGTAAATGACTCATTTAAGTCCGACCTTCCTCATCACAATGTAATGACGCCCAACGCCAAATATTGCCTATAGGAAAATCATTGTCTTTTGATGACGATGTACTATAATTCAGTTTTGATCATTTATTACAAATATTACAATTATAATATTGTGCTGTGACAGTGAGGAGTACCATGGGACCATGGGTATATTTAATGAGTTAAAAAGTGAATATAGTGGAATAAAATTAACTGATCAATAATTATTTGAAGATCAACAACCATCTTTTGGATTTAAGGTTTGTCAACATTTTCTTTAAGTTCACTTGCTTTTTTTTAGTGGATGTGTTCAACTGGGAGGGAGTAGCTTAGCTAAAGAAGATTTCTCCACATTGTAACTTAAAAACCTTGCCATATTAAAAACGGCTTCCAGGCCGACGCGTAAATAAAATACCTATAAAGAAATTGCGTCGTGAATAACGAAGCATGACTCCAAGTGAAAACGTTAATATACACCGTGCAGTATCTCGGCTCCTCGTTTGAAAATAAACGTTAAATTCAGTTTATCTCGTATTATAACCGATTCTCGCGACAGAACAATGACTATACGAGTAGTTTGTTTTCTTGGAATTGTACGTGGCAAATTTCGAACTTTACTGTTGCCATGCGAGCAGGGTTTTGCCATTTCAAAATTCGTCTTCTGCATAATGTCGGATATACCTAGATTTTGGGTTTGTCGAAAATAAGAGAGCTGATAAGCTGAGCCTAAAACTTCTTACTTAGTTTCTGGCTAGATGGGCCAGCAGATCAGACAATCACTAAGGCTTAAAACAAGAAACATTCCGGATTGTAGTGTTGTCTTACCTTCGCTTTAACCTCGAATCGTACGTGGGTGCAATCACTCCATACTTGGGTGTACCATACAAGATGCTAACTTTGCTTCAATAGGATTTCAAAACCTGCCATTTACAATGTTGACAATTGGCGGCAGATAATATAATAGTGTATGTTTTTTCCAATGTGCAGGGGTGACGAAATATACAATTTTAATAACAAAGCCAGATTACAATAACGTTATTTATTGCGCATCAATGACAGAAGGATATAAAATGATTACGAGTACGTCGAAATCGGTCCAATTGCAACAGCTATTATGAGTCACTGTCTTCGCTTATCGCCACCCACCCCTCACTACCTCAATAGGTGAGAGTATTACAGTTCGTTTCTTCAGGAAAATTTTGCCACGCACTTTTAAACCTTTGGAATCAGCCTACTCTTACCAAAGGGAAGGCAACACATTCGTTATTCAACTTATGTGTCCATGGGCGGCGTTGATCGCTTTCTCAGTGACCCGCCTGCTCGTTTACGCTCAATCATAAAAAAATGCCTTGCTACCACTAACGTCACATGAAAGATGTGGGTTAGGGAATGGAGTTTTTACGTACACCACTGCGTCCCACATACAATTAGATGCATTCCTTTGTGTATTAATGTTTAGTGCATAAAGTCGTGGCAACTTTGGCCGTGTCGACTACTGTACCATATATAGGTTGGACTATTACGTCTTACTAATCAATCAATGTATTACTTTACTACCTACTTGACGGCATTTACTCTAATGTACCTAATTGTCGCTGTAGAAAATGAATTTTTAGTGATAACAATATATTTTTCTTAGCTATACCTTCTTTTTCGGTCTAACAATAGGTTTTATAGTATAACGTGTAGCATTGAATTTTAGTAGAATAATTTCTTGACCGCTTCATAATATTTTACTGTATTTATCTACGTATATTCTCGTAGCGTATTGTTCTATTTGTGATAAATGGATTCATGGTTATACACACATTACATGATTATCACTGATTTATTGAGGCGGTTTCAAGGTCTTGTTCTCTCCGATCAAATTTTATGGAATAACAAGGGAATTCAACTTCCAATATTTGTTTGAGATACGTTCTTTAGTCGCTCTCTTTCAGCCCAAAGAGTTCCCTAAACTCTGCCGAAAAGCCATAAGTCTGTCTGTATGCGTTCCGACAAATCTGGTAGTTTCTACGGTAATCATCTTAACTTTTGTTACGTGGAAATTCTTTAGTAATGAACATAAAGTTGAAAAGCAATACAATCGCGTTTTAAGTGAGAAGTAAGCACAGTTACCGTTACCCTTAGTTTTAGGCGGCAATCATCTAAAAGTTACACCAATCATTTGCCTGTGCAAAATACCTGCCTCGCTTTAGATTCCGTAGCGACAAAGAAAATTGTGACCAGAAACCGTTACACCAAATCACCATACGACACGAAAATTATGACAAAAAGACCGTTACCAAGCAAAATGGCGTCGGATCAACGTTCTAATTTCGAATGATTCTATTTCTGGCATTTATAGGCTGGAAAGTGGGCCGAGAGCTGGTGGTTTAAGCCTCATTTAGGAGCGTTGAATATCGTGCGGGTTGTGGTTCATTGCTGTCCGTGATTGGTTATATAATTTGATATTTGTATAGTCATAGCCGCGCGGTCCAGCAATGTATTGTATCTTAACTCATGAGAGTTCTCGCCCGTCTGGAAGTTTAAGGGGCTGTTTCACCATCCATTGATTAGCGTTAACCGCCGGTTAAATGTGATGCCGTCTTCATCTACTCGAACAAAACAAATAGAGTTAACACTAATCAATGGATGGTGAAACAGCCCCTAAGTTTATCTTCAAGTTCAAATGTTGCACTGAACTGGAGCTCGTGTAAGGCAATGTTTCAAGTACAACTAACTTTATAGATAGGAAAGTTTGTGAGAATGTTTGGAATGGATGTTTGTCTCCTTGCAAAAGTTGATGGAATTTCATAAAAACACTGGTAATTTACAAATAATTATTCGCAGCAGCCGCGGGCAATGTTAGAAATTAGAATGAAGTTTACTAAACCAACAATAATGAAGTTTACTAAACCAACAATGAATATGTATGTGATACCATGCTCGCGCTCAAAAGTGAAAAGAAAGCTATTATACCAACAGTTACGTAAACAAACCATTCAAACGGTTGAGCAAACATAAATTGCTCTTGCAATTAAAGCTTTTAACAGTTAAATGCTTTGTTGTGATACCCATGTGAAAATTACTAACACAGTTAGTCCGTAGCGCCAACGGATTGATCGACGATGCTAATTTTGATGCGAACTAAATGTTGGTGAAAAGGCCGTTCTTGGATGTAGTATACAGAACCGATAGAGAACTCGATTTTTTCTTGTTTGAATTGTCAACTTGTCTATACGGACATATTTGTCTATACGTATAATCTGGGGGCACGGCAGGTCCCCGATAACTGCTAAGACGAGCAAAACAAAGACACATGCCCGTACCATACTTTTCTCGAACCATTCGGGCTTGTTTCAATATTTTTCTACGTCCTACCTAACCCTCAAAACAAACTAGTATGTAAATGAAAATTAATGTATGCCACTTTTGAAAGTTTATTTATATTGGTAGACCGCGGGATGAGAAAATCCAAGAGATGGGAGCAATGTGAAAACTATTACATCATTTATTGAGTATTAAGTGCTGTGTGATGTGTGCCAATTGTAAGGAACAAAGTTTTTGAGGCTAAACTTGATTCTAGATAACGATAGACAATTTTTGTCACGAGTATGCGAGTATTATTACTTAGAAACACACAATAAACTGCTAAAAAAGCCGTAGGCGTGGCCTAGTGGATCGTGGATCGACTTATGGCCTCTCAAGAAGAGGATCGTGGGTTCAAACCCAGGCTATCTCTGAGTTGTTCGACTCACGTGCGAAATTACATCAGAAAATTACCACGAGCTTTACTTACTTAACGAGGCCTGTACCCAGCAGAGGGACGTATTAGGCTGGGATGATGAAATACTTTCCTTTCCTTGGTTACATACAACCTTAGCTTACCTACGATGTCTAATGACTATAATTTAAAAAATAGCTACCAAATTGCTTAACAGTTCATACGAGCCACATCAAATGATTACCAAACATGTTTGCATTGTTACGGCTTGAATTGAAGGTGCTGTATGAATCCAAATTATTTCTTAACTTCACACGCCGTGTCGTCATTGCACACAAGCAGGCATCGCAACACTTTTTTGTCAATGATTCCGTTTGACAAGTGAAATGAAATGAAATGAAAACGCGCTGTGACGCTTGTGACAGTGAAGCTTTAATAGTAATTAGTCGATTACGCCAAATTCGGTCTTTCAAAACGCATCTCAAATAAACGACTGCGCAATGAAAAGAACTTGGAAAATGGTGAAATTAACCTTGTATTAGAAGTGATTTTCGCTTTCAAAGAAATTCTATGGTGTGGGCGAAGTGCGAAGTTCCCAATCCGCACTAGGCTGGCGTTGGCACTACGACCCAAGCCCTCTAAATCTCAAAGGCTTATGCCCTGCAGTAGGCCATATAGCCGGAGATGATGAAGAAAAAACCAATCGAAAAGTACACCTATAGAGATAGTGCTACTTCTGTTACATTTTTGAGATAGTGCTTCTGAAAAAAAATGTTTTTCTACAGAAGTGCACCCTTCGAGAAGTTTCTCATTTCGGGAAAGTGTTTTACGATCCTAAACTCTAGATTTGATGTGAATCCAAGACGTTATTTTCGATTCAGTTAGTCAAACGTGAAGCGACACTTTCGCTAGCATCGGTGGCGATCCGCAAATGGTTAGGACACGAAGCGGTTAGTTCTAGCACCGTTATCGTGTGCGTGTTGGAAATCGTGTTATTATATAAAACGGTTGGCAAATGATACGCGCAACTGCTTTATTTATCTTTTGAACATGTCAGTAGGGTCATTTAGGTCTAAATTTCAGCTTCTATGCTGTTTTTTTCTCGAGCATTTCTTAAACAGATTGCTATTTTTATTTAAGTCTACTGATTTAACAAAAAACCTGTTAGGTAGGGTGAATGAACAGCCAGCCTAACATGATCTCTCAAGATGTCCTAATTTATTTGTATGCAGATTATTTTTTTAATAACAACAACATAACAAAATTCGTTTTGAGGTAACAAAAAGTGCAATTATATTTTTCAAATCAGATGTCATCACATAGTTACGGAAGTTTCTATTACACGAAACGCTTAAGTGAAGACAGTCGTTTTTCCAACTCTTGACAATGCCAATCAAAATGGTATGACGGAACGTTGTAACACAACTATAATGGATAGAATAAAAGATGAAGGACTGTTAATACGAGTATGTAGGATAACCGAAACCGATACTATACATTTATCTAAATCAAAATTTAATAATGGTTATTAAATCGTGAATTACCGTAAGATTTAGGCTGCATCTCACTTTTCGGTCGATGACTACGTAAACCCGTGTTACCTATTGCGTCGTTAGTAATTGTTATAACTGATAGTGCAACGACTTATCCTATTAACAGCGGATAATAAATAAGGTCAAAATAAACGTCAGGGTAGAATTCGGTTTCTTGGCGCAATTGCAATGTACACAAAGTGATTTTAATTTAATGTCATATATAAATGAAACGAAATCAAACTTAAGATCGCATTCCCAATTTAAACTTAAAAATTCATTTTTACTGCCCTTCTAGTCAATTAGTTTGACCCTAAGAGAGATGTAGAGGAGGGATACTAACCGGTCGATAGCAATTTATTGTTCGATCGCGAATTCGCGATGACACAAATACCCCTGATTTATTAATGAAAATATGACAGAAAGAAGTTAATTCGAAATTAAATATAAAAATAGCCCAAAAGGCCGGCAGCGTTTCTTTGTTGAATAGCTAAGCTAAGATAGCTGCCGGCCCTTTGGTCTCCAGTTGTGTCCTCCAGGTGTTTTTGCAAGTCTTTTATAAATCTATGTGAGTCAGAGCTCAGAGCCCCGTATAAAACAAGACTTTTTCTGAACGCTAACTGCAAAATAGAAGCACAGTACAATAACCTTTTACTTAACTCCAACCTATGATGTCGTCTACGTATCGCGCCATGGCGCAAACGCCAGTTAATCGTTAGTTACGTACGTTTAGTTCATCGACTTTAGAGAATAACAAACACGGGTCAACGGTTCACGTATTAACTTGAATGCAGTCTTTGTAAACGTTCAACAGTGAACAGTTGTGTGAGAAAGTCCAGACTAATCTTATGAATTGCATCTTGAAGCTAGGAAATATAAATCCGTCTGAATTTTACACTTACACTGAACGTTGATATACCTAGTTAAGATGTTTAGACTTTGGTTTTTATTTTTAATTTACTTTATTGTTAGCCCAACATACCCTCTGTTTTCCCGAAAAGGGCAAATGCATAAAACGCATTTTCCTCACCATGAAAAGGGTACTTCAGCTTATTTTTTTATAGCATTACCGTTGACTGACTTTGACAAAGTTTCAATTTGACATTTAAGTTCACTTGTAATGTTGCTAAGGCGACAGCACAGTGGACCTTGTCACACTACACCGTGTTGCTAAGTACAAGATAGGTAAGACGACCTTCCTCATGTTGCACGACTGCATTTGCTATCTTGAAGACTATTGAATGTCAAGACAATTAGGGAGCTAGTAATCCACATAGCAACACTAACGTTTGACCGAAGGAGGGTTCATCATCATCCCAGCCTATATACGTCCCACTGCTGGGCACAGGCCTCCACTCGGAATGAGAGGGCTTATTACGCATTTATTTTTATTGTGTTGGCTATCAGCGAGCTTTCTGAGATGTCAAAGCCTACATCACTGTCATTCAAGCCATTTAGACTTGACGACACAAACTGAGGCCTTATAGTCTAATGCACTCGTAATCGTTATTGTTTTCACCACTTCTTTCTGTCACGCGGTGTAGAATGAGGGTAAAAAGAAATGGAGAATGCGATCTTGTGCTCGAGCGTTCCAAATTGACTTCCAATATGGTCATAGATTTCGTTGCCGTATTGACTGGTCTGCGTAAAATACAAAGAAACAATAGTTTTTAAAAAGCTAAAACAAAAACAAAACTGTATTCAAAACCGCTTTATTTTGCTCCAATCTGCTTTAATACAGCGATTAAACTACGTCGCACTTTAATAGAATTAATATTAAAGTTGAAAATATTTTCAATTTGATACCGGTAATCTACTACCAATCTCTTGCTAAACAATTTTAAATTTGCAGTCGATATCACAGTACTGTACGCAGTTTTAGTCAATATTATAAGCGTTGAAGATAACTGTCGATATCTGGATGTGTAAATTTAAATTTGGGATTGAAATTAGTCTGTTATTCTGCTTGTAATGAGGACATGTTACGAAAAATTCGTATTTATATTAATTTTAAGATGTACTGCTTCGTTATTAAAAAACGCGTCTTCATCTACGAAGAATTTGTTATCGTTATCCCGCTAGAACTGTGCAATTTTCTGGGATAACAAATAGGATTTTAATATATTGCGTGATTGAGTAGCAAGTAAAGCATCCACATAACGTCATAAATTTTCCTTTTTTCATCATATAAGTAGGATCATCAAAGCTATAACAAGTCTAGTGTAGAATCACTTAAGTTACTTATAAAAAATAACTTTTAAAAAGATTTGAACTCAATATTAAGTATACATTTTTTTTATCAATATAAAACAATACAAATGAACAAAATGAATGAATTGGACATTATAACATAGTAAGCAGTAGGTACAGAAATCAGAGACGTACATAGAGAAAGTTTTCCATTGTAAGCAACAGACGGCTATCGCATTTTTATTATTTCGCTTATTATTTTCGAGTCGATGGAGAAATGCTCGCATAAACTAAAAACCCTAAGGAGAAAGGCTACATATTGTCGTTTTATCTATAGTACTAAAACGAAGAGCTAGACTTAAGTTGTAGGAGCAAACTTTAGAGGTAGGTACTGTTAGGGATTGCAATCCCGCACTGTTTCCAATCCCGCGGGATTTTTGCTGGATTGACTTCGTAACAGAGGATCCCGCGTAGTCTATAGCTTTTCTATGGAATTCAAAATAATAAACTTTATAATCAACTTTTTATTAAAAATACAAAAATCAACAACGCCTTACTTACTAATAATTGGCTAATTATTTCACCAGTTTGGCTACTTATTTATTAATAAAAAGTCCAGTCCAGAAACATAAAAAAAATATCAATATTTGGTAGAACTTTGTAGGTACTTTTGTACTATACTAGTTAACTAAAAATATTAATTCTAATCTTTATCTGAGGTAATAGTCATAATCAGTCTTTTGTATTCACAAAGAGTATCATATGAATTTAGTTTACTAATAGTCTTTTAATTTTTCTTACTAAATAATTAATCGTAACGTTAGAAATATGAAATATTCAAATAATTTTTATCCCAATTTTTCCATTATTTATGCTTTTGTTAATTAACAACTTTTTCTACATGAATGCTGTAGATTAAAGGCGGCAATTTCAATAAATTTGCACCGGCCGATGCTTGCGGATTCGCATTGCTGGATCCGCAAGATATTGCGGGATCCCGCACAGCCTAAAATTGAGCTGGATTCCGCTGGATCGCGGGATCCCACTTTGCTGGATTGCAATCCCTAGTACTGATCTTAAAAAGTATTTCAATAAAATAAAGCTACAGTGTTCTAACTTAATGCCGGGACAATAAACCCGATGAACTCTAGACGATGTTGCATCCAACAAATAAAGTAAATTGACTAGTCAAATTGTAAACAACCTTCACAAGGCACATTCTCCCGTCATATCACGTATGTTTATATGCTAATCTAATGACGCTATTGCAGAATACGTTTAACGATGATGCTTTGTTTTTACGAGATTATTTTATGTTCACAATCTGGGCGACCTTTAAATCGTCAATGTCATGCAAACATACGCTAGGAGAGGCTCGTTGAGGTGATAAAGGGATATAGTTAAACTCCAATTCAATAGAATCTGACAATCCTGTGCCCTTAGTGTAAGTTTTTGGTTACAAAATACGCCTCAATCGCGTTTGCGTTAAAGTCTCAATTTGTATGGAAACACGAACATCGCATACGTTCCGCTAGAGGCGCTATTCGTGTTTCCACACAAATTGAGATTTTAACGCAAATGCGATCGAAACGTATTTTGTAACCAAAAACTTACACTAAGGGTACGGTAGACACTTCCAGCCTACTAATATAAACACCGGGCTGCCTAAGGCTTTGTGATGTGACTATTATTCTTTTTTGATTCCTTTTAGATGATAATTGCAACAACATATAATCAAGTGTGCCCACGATAGGGTGTCTTAAATATGTAGAAAATTGACAGATTCTATTGAATTGTACTTTATACAAAATATGCACTTTGTATTCGGTTTAACAAAAACTGTAGTTACTGATTTCGTGTTTGTAGATAAATCTAAAATATGCTAAACAATGGTGATGTTTTAATGTATGATTTAAAACAAAAAGACTAATACAATACAACTCTATTTTGTCTTCGAATGACGCAGTTCTGAAGTGACAAAAAAAATTGCAACTGAATTGAGAGACTTTTTTTAGTAGATTAAAAATAAAACTTGATCTTCACTATAATTATAGTGAACTTCGTTTGCTCGTGACTCCGCCAAGAATTTGTTTATTGCTATCCCGTGTAAACTGCAGCTTTCCGGGTTCTCCAACTATCTCCATACCTAATCTAATTCGATTTAACGGTTTTAGCGTAGAGGTGTAGACAGACAGTTACTTTCGCATTTTTAATATTAATAAGAATCACCCGATTCAATAAATGAACACTATATTGGTAAAATTGATTGCTTAGTTGTTTGTTTCATTAGATTATCTTTATGAAGACACTGGTTGACTGACCTTTACAATTTTCGCATGTCATAATCACACCATATTTACGTTTATAATATTTACAGATATACATTGAAACACTGTTAATTTAATCCCTTTCAAGCGACCCTATCCGAACACAAGTTCGTATAAAAATAGTATTAAGGGTGCAAACCCAGTGTATACTAGAGGGTCAAGGGATTGACCGTGGCGTTTAAGTTATTACAGCTTTTGAATACTGTCTCTCGCTTGCTAAGTGAGTGCAGTGTTGCCCTACATCAGTGCTCAACCACTGTTGTATTGTATCTGACTGCCCGAGAGAGGCTAAGGCGGCTGAGCAATTGTTTTTCAACAAGACATTGACTCAGTAACCTTCTGAGCAAACCTTATCCCACCCACGAATCTCCAAAGTTCCAAACCCTTACCAAAGATAACTTTAATACCCCAGATCCTATTCAAAAAGTTAAGTGTTCTATATCCTACGATATCCCTTTAAAATCAGAATACTGCTTCTGATTTCTCCTGATAATCCCATCCCTGGCTACCCGGTCATCGCTCAGCGGCCCAGGTCGCTCGGTGTTGACGGACTCTCTCTCGTCAGGTACTAGGGCCTTCGCGCCCGGTCGCTCAAGTCGGGTTCGAGCCTTGGGGGAATCGGTGACGGCACATACAACGACACAAGCCGCTGCTGCCGACTTCGAAAAAGCTTTGGTGAGTCAAATTAAAGCACAAATCGAATGAATATAGCAAATACGCAAATATAACGTGAATAGAACAGAAATTGACTTAATTAGGTACCTAAGTCAGTCACAGATTGTACTTAGTTTTAAATAAATGACGCAGTTACCATGACCTCATTAGCCGGCTGTGACCTAATTATCGACTGAAGGCAGCCGACACGATACGGTGTTCTGTTTTTGTTTAAAAATTAAAGCTACAGTAACTATTATTCCTTTTTTCGTCGTTGAGTTGTCTTTAACACCTTACTTTCGTCTGATGTCTTGAGCTTTTTTTTTGGACGACAGGATAGCTGAGTCTACGAAGCTAGTGATTGCGGGTTCGATCCCCGTAACGGCAAATATTTGAATGATGCATAAGAATAGGTACTTGAGTCTTAGGTGTTTGTATGTATTTAAGTATATATTTATCTGTGTATGTATGTCTATCCGTTGTCTAGCATTCATTGTACATTCAAGGGCAAAGATATCGACACGATCAAAATTACAAAAATATGTATACGCACTTAACATTAAGGCCGTGTATACATATTTTTGCAACTTTGGCCGTGTCGATATCTTTGCCCTTGACTGTACAAGCTTTGGTTTGGGGCTAGGTCAATTGGTGTATTTTGTCCCAAATATTATTATACATACATAGATGCACATAAAAACCAGAAAAAGAAACCAGCGCTGGGAGTCGAACCCAGGTCCTCAGCATTCCGTGCTGCGTGCCATACCCCTACACTACCACTGGACAGTACAGACACGAATTTCTCCTATGCACCACATATTTCAGATTGTTTGTTTCTTATTTAGTCACTTAAGCAGCGACACTACACTAGCGACATCTATGTTTTTAGCCCTCATCGAGAAACTTTCAAACTTTTCCAAACAAAGAAACAAAAATTTTTTTTGTGCATTTATGTTTTGGTTTGAATTTTCGATATATATTTTACGGGATTTGGAGAAAATTTGGAGTTGACATAAAAAATACAAAAAGACTCCAAAAACCAATCCAAATATTATTAGTACTACAAGTTTATATAAGAATCAAGGCAATGCAGTCGATGCAATAGATATTCAAGCGCCTAAATATTTGTTCAGATGCCAAACGCATCTAAAAATAATGTCAACAACTTACGACTTCGTTGGAATTTATTATTTATACCACAGATGGCTTTTAATTTTGTTGCGTTATATTTAGTACATTACAATGCACAGGCACACCTATCAATGTAATTAATTACAAAACAAAGGATTCGATAATTTGTCGTTTTCAGAGTTATGGGTTTAAAAAAAGCTGATCAGTCACAGGAAAACGACCGAACCGATATTATCCGTGTAACGGTTTTATCATTAGTGTAATAAGAAAAACGGTAAAAATATAGTTTTCATTTTGTTATTTATACTATGTCCATCAGATCATTTTGTAATTGACCTTGATAACTTCAACACCATGATAGGCCACCATGATGAATAAAATAGTTCTGAATGACATCAACCAAGCCACCATTGCTATAGATAGGTGCCGGCATTGAATATGCAGAAGCGAATTTAACGTATCTTTGCTATTAAAGTATTTGCGAAAACACGACACCCAAATATTCAAGAAGTTTGTGCTATAAAAACTACCCAAAAATCCGGCCACGCAGGACCAAATGTAACCTAACCTAACCTAACCCCGCAGGTGCCGATTCACCCTCCGCTCGCCAAAGCCCGATCATGTTGAGAGCGGGCGCGAGGCACCCGGATGCTGGCCCGTCCACGTCATCCGACGCGATGGATATGGAGCAAGTTTACGCTACGCTCAACGAGTACCTGCAAATGGAGCACAAGTTCCAGCCCAATTTGTGCCTGCCTAATGAATCTGAGGTATGTATACACAAATTTATACATAAGACTAGCTTTTGCCCGCGGCTCCGCCCGCGTGGTATTCGGTTATCGCGTGCTGTTCCCTCGGGAACTGTGCATTTTACCGGGATAAAAAGTAGCCTATGTCACTGGGGCCCATAAACTATCTCTATGCCAAAAATCACGTCAATCCCTCGCTCCGTTACGGCGTGAAAGACGGACAAACATACAAACACACTTTCGCATTTATAATATTAGTATGGATTTGTTATATTTATCATTGGTGATGTCATGTCAAAAATTTAGGTAACCCGGTGGGAATTGAGTTGTTACGACGTCATGCCACTGATATGCACTCTGTACATTGGAACGGCGCTCAATTTTATATTAGACGTTCTCTACTAGCTTCGATCCTAAGTACTATTTACGAATATTTTAGTGTTTGCAGCATCTATTTACTGGTACCTGTCTACCTTAAATAATTGATTACAAATTCACAATGCGCCCGTGGCGTTATTTAGCTATGTTTTTCCAAAAGACCTTGTTTTAATGCAAATCGGTGAATGTCGAAGGTCGCGCGTTTGGTGTCGGCTTCGGACTTCCTCGCGTTCGAGGTCGTGTGATAGAAGACGGGAAGCGGAGGCTAGTCTACAGATAAACCTTGCACAGTTAATAGTTTTAAGTAATTACCTACATGTTTGTTTCTTATTTCAATACGTACAGTCACGTGTAAAAATATGTCTCTAATCGAACCACTCAAAAATATGTTACCACGGCTCTATTTCGTCGGGATAAGAGTCTGTGGGACATATTTTTATAACGTTGTATACATTCATATTTTGACACTTGATGGTTTGCCATCGTATTTTATAGGAAAAGTTCGTATATATCGTGCTTTCAATGAGGGCTAAAAGGCAGGTGAAATATCGCTAGATGGCGTTAGTATCGTGAGGTTTTTTTTGGGTGACACTTCCGGCCCGGATAATACCGACCCTGTTTTTCGTGTACACACCCGTAGAAGCTCCTCTCAGTTTCTATGGGCGTGTACGCAAAAAACAGGGCCGGTATTTCCATGACGGTGTTATCCGGGCCGGGAAAGATTGTCAACCTTTTTTTGACAAGCAAGATCATAACGTCAAAAAACCTCACGATACTAACGCCATCTAGCAATATATCGCCTCTTTCAGCCCTCATTGGCTTCAGTATCCATCATGATTTTAATTTGTATATTGTTGTCCTAATCGAGCGTGATGTTGCCCTCAGAATGGTGAAGTGACGACGGGCGCCCGCGACGGCGCGGCTCACGTCATCCGCTGCCTCAAGGTGTGGTACGACCTGCCTGCTGACGTGCCTATCGACGCCATCAGCCTCTTGGACAGGTGACACGACCTTATACTACGAACTTCGTATCTTGCCGTCCTTCTGACGCTTATATTGTTTAATACGAGAGTGAGTGGGACGGTACGATATGAATGTTTAAAATTCTAAATGGACACTTGCGACCTGCGGGCCTAATGTTTGACATGGCTGCTTTAGATAACTAATGGCCAGAGACCGAAGTTTTGCTGTGGTTGACAATAAAATGGTGTAATTTTGTGTATAGGTTGATCTTTTTGCGTCACTTCCGAACAAAAATAGTTCCTGCTGTTAATAGCTTAAGTGAGATTCTAGTTTTATGAGTAAAGTAAGATCTAATTTTCTGTGTAGTAAGTAATATTATATATTCTAATTTTACCAGCAGGAAAATATAACTTTCCTGTGACAGATAGCTGCCCTGGGGTTACCTAAACTGCTGATGCGAAAACCAATAGTAGTATAAACCGTCGACGTCATTTTTACGTCATCCACAATAAAAGTTCTCTGCTAATATTAAGAACTGACAAATCACTCCGTCTAACCAAACATTTCCGTGTCAAAATCCTAGTTGGTACCATTAATTACAAGATTTTACAGTGAACTGTTTCCCATCAGGTTCCTGACTAAGATGAAAGTGCGTCCGTGCCACGTGCCCTGCATCACCGTGGCCTGCATGAACATCGCGATCGAGCAGTACGCCCAAAACAACAAGGAGGCGAGGAAGGTGTCCATCGAAGAGCTGGGTACGTCGCTAGCTGTTGTAGTTTTGAGTAGCTCCTGTCAATATGGTGCTCTATTAACTAAGTCCCCAGTAAACTTGCATAGAACAACCCTTTAGGCTGTGGCGGACAAAGTGGGGGGGGGGGGCGGGCCTCCCCGGGGCATACAAATGTCCACAAGTTCTCTTGATTGATTCCTGGACGAGGCTAAAATATGCTTAGTTCTTACATCAACGTTTAAGACTTGGGGGAACTCATTCGACTCGGCCGCCCCGGACCCTGAAATAGTCCGCCACTGCCTTCAAGGCCCTAACAAAAAGTGAATAGGGTATACAAGGTGTCAGACGCCTCAACAATATTTTTTCATTTTAAGTTAGTTGATTGCATTTATTTTCGAATACCGTCATTATTTCAAAAAATATTCGCATGTTTTGCTAAGTTTATAATTCTACTTGATTTCTAATTCTACATTCATCATAATGTGTATTTGTCAGTTGTGTTTCGATGTTTTTAGAAGAAAATCGAACTGACAGATAAGCGGCCAGTGTTAAATTATTGAACTAGTTGCATTCGTAACTTTAAGACTGGGCATAACAAAAAAAGGGATTTAGAACCACAAACAAACATAATCTGATTTAAAACATAGTGTAATCGATTCTACTCTCGATTCTGAGCAAACTACTTTCTGGTTTTCAGTTATTTATTTAACACTAAATATAGATGTAAATTGACTCTTGAATTATGTATTCCAGTATCTATCTCCCAGTCGGCCTGCACGGCGCGCGACGTGGCCCGCATGTCTCGCGTGGTGGTCGACAAACTGGCGCTCGCGTCGGGCGCGCGCGGCGTCACCGCGCTGCACTGGCTGCGGCTGGTGCGCGCGCTGCTGGCGCCACACTGCCCCAAGGACCAGCTGCCGCCGGTAACTATACCCGTAACAAGCAGCGCTCGCGTCGGGCTGCGCGCGGGTCACGCCTGCACTGGCTGCGGCTCGTGCGCGCGCTGCTGGCGCCACACTGCCCCGCGGACCAGCTGCGCCGGTAACTATACCGTAACAAGGGCTCGCGGAGCGAGCCGCTCCCCCGCTCCACACGCCTCGCCTCAGTCGCCTTTAGTGTAGTGCTGTCCTGATACCAGCGGTCGTACACATATCGATGGCATTAAAACTCATGTTGCACCCCGTACCGCGCTGCACTGTTTTTAATGATGACTGATTCGAGTTCGTTTCCGTGGACCAGTTGACGGTTTAATCGAATTACATCCATCGTGTTGAGCCACATTGCCACTACGATGGATAAAACAAATAAAAGGTTAGGTGCAAAGTCCTGTTTATATACATAATTATATGTTTAAAGCGCTCGTTCGGGCGCGCGTGAAAATTTAATGAGCTTTGCGTTTTAAGACTATTCCGAACACAGCGAGGGTTTCTAAAGTAGAATTAAAGTAGTTTCGGCTAGGTTAGCAATGTTGTATTGGTAATTATTATTAATCTCATTGTTTGGTTGCAGGAGAGCGGAGCTCGTCAACTTGTTGGAGATTGTGGTGTGCGACGCGGAGTGTGTGAACGCGCGCGTGCCCGAACTGGCCCTGGACCAGTTGCCGCTCTATCACAAACTAGGTATGTCGCTTAACATCTGTTTAGTACCTGTAAAAGCCCGTCAGGCTTACAGCAACAGTCCATCCGAAGAAAAAATTTAATTACCATCAGGGAGAAGCCAGACGAGCGTGTTTTCTTGAGTTGTGGGTCGCATGTGTTCGGTCCCTTCGTTTATGCTGCATTCGGTTTTTATGCAAAAGTCCTATTTATGCCACACGAGTTTTTTATAAATAGGACTTAATGAAACACAATTAAGCAACTTAGAACTCAAAAAAAGCGCTCTTCTAGCTTCACCCTTAATGTTTCTAAGTTAATACGTGACTTTTGAATGAACAATTCAATATGACTAGATTGTTTTTGTAATTTTAAACGTAGTTTTTAAAAATATGTGACACAACTATACCGTTTGATTATACTGAAAAAGGGTAATAACTATTATCAGATCCACTACATAAATGATAGCAATGCAATGTATATCGTCCCCAGAGCAACAGTTGTGGAGACGTCCCGGCAGACGGGCGCGCCGCTGCCGGAGCAGGCTTACCAGCTGTTCGAGGTCGGGGCGCAGCTGCAACAGTACTGCCACGTTAGTATTACATTTACATTTCGAATATCTATCTCTCTCTGTCTCTGAAAATTTCAATCTTACATCTTTTATCCATCGGTTGCACCAGTGGATGCAAGTGGCGAGTTGTCGTTCATTGTGGCTTTCTAGGGGGGAGGCCTTTGTCCAGCAGTGAACGTCTACGAGCTTGATGATGATGATGATGATGATGATGATCTTTTATTCATAAACACTGATGCGTCGATATAGGCTAGGCGGTCATCAAATACCACAAATATTTGATAAATGCCTAGTGATGCTTTTTACGTCATAAGTTCCATTTTCAAATTTTAACGCTAGAAAATTGGTTGTTCCATGCAATTCGTTGGTTTTTTTTTAATTTTTCGCCGAGATTATTTTTCTCAATGATTAAAAATTCCCGTGTTTTTTGAAATGTTTTTTTTCTTCTAATTTTAAGTACTTCATGGTTGTTTTAAAAGTAACCTACTATAGGGTTCTACAGGATAGTTTGAATAATCCTGATTAATTTACTGTTTTGAGAAAAAAAATAATGGGTCCTATGAAACAGTTTGCAAAAATGAATCATTTGAGAAACAATATTAACAACGAAAACTAGGCGAGTCAATATTCGTTATATAGGTACGATGTCATTAATGGCTAATTTTGACAAAATCACGCGTCTTCGTGGATGGCACTAGGTATAGTGTGCTATACGCTTGCAGTGGGCAATTCTAGGGGATCCTTCGACTGCCATAATTTTATAAGTCATAATGTAATGTTTGTCATAATTATCGTTAGTCCTAAATTATTTTCCCGCTGAAACCATAAATTTTAGGTTTGTTTTATAACAATTATGAAAATAAATGGTTCAGAGAAAAAAAAGACTTCTGTCAAACATTACATTATGACTAACAATTTTCGACCAGTCGATATAGACCCCAATTCTGGGTTTGGGCATGGACACTAGCGCGGCCTACCCTCAATGCACGCCATAGCCATAGTAGTCTCGCCTTGTATTGTAATGTAGTCATGTCATGTTCCAGATGTCGGACGCGTCCCTGGTGGCGACGCGCAGCCGCGTGCGGCACGTGCTGGCGCGGTACGAGGCGCGCGCCGCCGCGCCGCAGCGCCAGCGGCTCGTCTGGCGGCTCTCCGAACGCACGTCAAGGTACGTTGCACTGTTTTGAACATGACACTGCCGTGACACGCACTAGCTTAGCTTAGACTAGCTTTTGCACGCGGCTTCATCCGCGTGGAATTCGGTTATCGCGCGCTTTCCCTCGGGACTTTGCATTTTTTCGGAAGAAAAAGTATCCTATGTCACTCTCTGGCCCATAAACTATCTCTGTGTCAAAAATCACGTCAATCCGTCGCTCCGTTTCGATCAAACACACACACTTTCACATTTATAATATTAGTATGAATATTGACCCGGATAAACTCGCTTTAAGACGTGAGTTATCCGGGTCAATATCATTTAATATGTTGCACTGGTTGTTGCTGCAACGGTTGCAGGTAGCTGTTACAGGATCAATCAAACTATTTAATGTGATGTTATCCTATTCCATAACTTAAGGAGACATCTAGGATGATACATTAGGCTGCTCCACTAAACATTTAACGTAATTTATGGACGTCCCGTTAACTCGCTGCGCCATTCCTAACATTGCGGATTGCCTAGATAAATATCTGAACGTTCGATTGACTGCCATAAACTCTGTTCGATTCGCTTATTTACCTAATAATAACGTCTTTGTCTACAGGTGCTGCGGACCAACAGACCGGCTCACCTCTTTGCTGCCGACCATCGAAGAGCAGCACTTCGCTGTCGA
>NC_133501.1:1773833-1774871 GCF_025370935.1 Choristoneura fumiferana
AAGGTTGTTCGAACAAACGTGCAAAATGTGTAGTGATTAATAAGCTAAACGAATTTCTGCGAATAGTTGTTCGGCTTACTGACTCATATGCCAAGTAAATAGTCTGCTAAAGGTTGAGTTAGGAAACGTTAGTCTGCGAAACAATACATCTGCGTACAAATTCACCGGCGTACCGTTACTCAGCGAAACGTTGTCTGCCAATCAATAATCTGCCTAAAAAAGTCGGCGAATCATTAGGTAACCGTAGACTAGACTAACTATTATATATCAGGTGAGTAGAGTAGCGCCTTATGAACTCAATTCCTTCCGGGATGCCTAAATTTTTACGACACGTCTATGATGTTGATGATTATGGAAAAGTAACTACACTATACGTGGTTTGGATAGATATTTAACTAAATGTAAACATTAAAAACGCCAGCAAAAATAAAAATAAAAACGCCCGAAAAAAAACGCTGCTTGAAAAGACAATTAAAAAGTAAAAAATAATTATGCGCTACTAGCTGTTGCCGCGACTTCATCTGCGGAGAATTCGTTTATCTCTATCCGCGGGGACTATGCTGATTTTCCGCAAAATTAGCCTAAGTTAATTTAGTATAAAGTATCTAATAATATTTTTTTATCTAAGCGTCGTCGGTGTCGGGGGACCGCTAAGGTAACATGAAACTAAATATGTTGTAGTTATTTTATAAAGTATTAACCTTAGCGGTCCCCCGACCACCGACAACGCTCGATAAAAAATATTACTAGAT
Organism: Choristoneura fumiferana; assembly: GCF_025370935.1. NCBI lineage: Eukaryota > Metazoa > Arthropoda > Insecta > Lepidoptera > Tortricidae > Choristoneura > Choristoneura fumiferana. Next base: position 1,774,586 of record NC_133501.1, read on the forward strand.
ACTTTATACTAAATTAACTTAGGCTAATTTTGCGGGAAATCAGCATAGTCCCCGCGGATAGAGGATAAACGAATTCTTCGCAGATGAAGTCGCGGCACAGCTAGGTAGCGCATAATTATTTTTTACTTTTTAATTGTCTTTCAAGCAGCGTTTTTTCGGGCGTTTTTATTTTATTTTTGGCTGGCGTTTTTAAGTCGGGGGTTTTTTTAAATTTTAAATTTAGTTTTTATTTATGTTTTTTTAAACTTTGATATATATTTTTTTTAAATTGTACTAGTGTGTTGGA